>NW_016806688.1:1169393-1270533 GCF_001698545.2 Rhinopithecus bieti
GAGTCCAAGTGATCTCATTGTTCAGTTCCCACCTATGAGTGAGAACATGCGGTGTTTGGTTTTCTCTTCTTGTGATAGTTTGCTAAGAATGATGGTTTCCAGCTGCATCCATGTCCCTACAAAGGATGCAAACTCATCCTTTTTTATGGCTGCATAGTGTTCCATGGTGTATATGGAGCACGAGATTTTCAGTACAAGTTGCCACAGAAGGAGGGTTCCAGATTCAACCATGCCCATGTGCAAGGGCGCTGGTCCCTGGCCAGGGCACATAATCAGAGAAGTGATACGGCCATGCCGAGGTATATGTGTGTGCAGAAATGGACACACAGGCTTCAGGAGCATCAGTAACTGACGATTGAGATCATGGTCTTCTTGGAAGGAATAAATGTAAAAATGCTGCTCAGCCCCACAGAGTTGGGGTGACTCCACAGGGCGAAGGCGTGGAGGGGTGGCATCTTCAGAGGTGCTGCCCTGCAAAGGCTGAAGGTGGCATCCCATAGGCTTTATAGAGCAGGTCGAGAAGCTCCCTCTTCTCATCTTCTGGGAGGAAACTAGATTTGGCTGCATTGATGTTCAGCCTCTTAAACTCCTCTTCAGTAAAGCCCATGTCCCATTTGGTCATCTGGTAATCAGTGTCCAGGGTGTACTTGAAGATGAGTGGGTCATCTGTGTTGAGTGAGTAGTTAGCTTGGTCATTTTTGAGCCGAACGACTGCATGCTCTGTGTCCGGCTTCCAGGCACCAGTGAGGTAGCTGGACCAGGGGCAGATCTCCTAGTGCATGTTTTCCTGCCGCAGCCTGTCATAAAGGGCCTGGTCTTCCAGGGTGTGGTAGCCATGTCCCAGCCTCTCTATCTTGAGTATGTCCACAGCCTCTTTTACTACTTTGGCCGAGCCCATCTCCCCAGCATGGACAGTACAGTGAATGCCGCTCTTCACAGCCTCCTGGTAGGCCTGGACATGTCCAGGCAAGAGGCTGCTTCCTGGGATGGTCTCATCTCCAGCCAGGTCAATGGCCACCACGGTCTACTGCTGGTACTTCTTACACAGTTCCACCACGTCAGGGGACCAATTGGGCTGGTGGTGCATGCAGCACAGGATGGACCAGGCCTTGACCCCGAAGTCTTGCTCCCGCTCCCGCAGGCCCTGGCCCACTAGGGCCACCACCTCGTCTGGGGTGAGGTCCCCTTCAGCCTGGTTCCAGGGGATTGGCTCCACTTTGGGGTTGGCAAGCAGGTGCGGACTGTACCGCACCTCCACGTACACCACGCCCTCTTTGGCCTTCATCTCTATAAACTCATAGGCGATCCTTTTGATAGCCTCCCAGCAGCCAGCAATAACAGGCATGTAGTAGTCAAACTCGGCCAGGAAGTCCGGGAGGGTGAGTAGCTTGTCCATGCCAATGACGTTCAGCAGCCCCTCTGCTGTGTTAGCTGGGAGAGCGATCCCTCTCCTCCTGCCATAGTATAAGATGGTTTCAGGCTTGATGGCTCCGTCTAGGTGGACGTGCAGTTCTACTTTGGGCTTGTCGAAGGCGGGCGTCTGGGTCATGGTGCCCGCGTGTGCCCTGGCGCTGCTCCCTCCGCCGACGCTCGGTGGGTCTCTGCCGGCTCGGTGGCCGCTTGGCTTTCTCTGGGGCCCAACAAATATTCTTAATATAAAAATAGGAAAGTTTGCCTCGTTGGTTTCTTTTTGCAACAATTTTACTAGATCTAAGACCGTGTCTTGCCAGCCTGTGACAGTGAAAAATTAACATTTTGACACACCATACGTCTTCACAAAGGAACTTAGATTTATCCCCATCCTAGCTTATTCATAGTTCCTATGTTTCAGTCACTATGCTGAGTTCCTTATTTACATTATATTTTATGTAATACTTCATAACAACCCTGCAAGATGATCTTTTATAACAGCAGAATCCTCATTTTTACAGGTGTAGAAACTGAGGCTTTGAGAGTGTAAGTACAGAGACAGGTGTTGGCAGTTATGCAGTTTTTGAGCCAAGATGTGGATTCTGGCCTATCTTAAACATTTATATAGACATTTCTGACTTCCAGCACTGCACTAGATACAAGGTTGTGAGGATACAAAGGTGAATAACACATGGTCACTGCCTTTGAGGCACCTAATGTCTTACAGGTAAGAGAGATACAAACACCAATAATTTCAACATAAAACGAAAAGTGCTGAGAGAAAGGCCTGAAGAGTTTTTACTGTGAAACAGCTTTCTTAAGGCAATATGAGATGCTTCATGTGTTTTACCATATGGCAGCATAGCTATAATAACCAGTGGGTAGTGATGATTTCAAGTAAGGATAAATCAAATTCCTTAGGAAATAAAACTAATATATAACTTCAGAAAATAAAACTTCAATTTCTTAGAGCATCAAAGAATTGCATAGAATTGTAAATTCACAGATATAATTGTAAAATTGTAAATTCATAGATGATTAATGGAAAAATCTATTTATTAATTCATTAACAAATGATCATTAAGTACTTGCTCTGGGCCAAGTGATGCGGCAGACTTTGAAGATGCAACGATGAACAAGAAAGACAAGAACCCTGCTGTTACAGAGCTTACCTCAGAGAAACCCAACAGAGCGTGTTAGGTGCTATGGGAAGGGAGTGGAAGGTGCTAGGGAAGCACACAGGCAAAGGTCTAACCTAGGTGTCCTGAAGGAAGTGAGGTCTAAACGGATGTTATAAAGTAGCCAAGCACAAAAGAGAGCTAAGAGCCTTGCGATCTGGAGGCAACCTGTTGTGTAAAAGTCTTGAAAGAAAGTGCTATGATCTGAATGCTGTGTCCCCCTCAAATCCACATATTGAAATCTAATCACCCATGTGATGAGGTTACAAGGTGAGGCCTTTGGGAAGTGACTGGGTCATAAGGGCAGAGTCCTCATGTATGGGATTAGCACCCTTATGAATGAAACAGGCTCCAGAGAGCTGCTTTGCCCCTTCCACTATGTGAGGACATAGTGAGAAGCCCCCATCCATGAACCAGGAAACAGGTCTTCACCTGACATCAAATCTGCCACTGCCTTGATCTTGGACTTCCAAGCCTCCAGAACTGTAAGACATACATTTCTATAGTTTATAAGCCACTCGGTTTATGGTATATTTTGTTATAGCAGCCTGAACAGACTAAGACAGAGAGCACAACAAAAATAAGAACCTGAGAGAAATTTAGTCTGCTTGGAGCCATAGGTGGGAAAAAGAAAATGTTAAAAGGTAAGTAATAGATAGTATCATAAAAAAAAATCTATTTTATTAAAAAGGTTTTGCGCTAATTGTGCATGTAGGAAATAAACCCTTCCAGAGATTCTGCAGGTGGTTCTGCGTGCTAGAAACATCTCAAGTGTTCCCATAAATATAATGCATCAAATTAATATTTTTAGCATTCCTGATTAACAATATATGAAAACATGAACCAAATATAGAGGAGGGGACTGGGACAATCCTGAGACTAAAACTGAAGTGAGCTAAGGATGTAGCTAGAATACACTAGGTGAAGCAGAGGTCAAGACAAAGTGCAAGTATCTGTCCTCACAGCACCATTTATAAGACTCCTCCTTGCTTAATAGGAGGAAACCTCATGTCAATGAAACACATGGCATCCAAGGATAGGGGCATGTGGACACTTGGGTAGAGTTGGAGGAATTTAAACTCAGGACAAAGAGTGAGAAGATGTGGGCCTACACTTGCATGGTAAAGTACAGCGGCTTCCCAGAGTGTAGTGATGCAAGAAACTATGGAGCAGGACTTTCTCTCACTAGTACAGGTATAGCCAGTGAACACTGACTAAATGTCTCTTCTACTTGTCATTGTTACTTCACAGAAAGAGCCCTTGTCTTGGACATAGTGGTTTTTCTAAGTTGACTTGCACTGTTAGCAAATGTGACAGCCTGCTGCCTCAAGTGCTTTTTCTGTCCCTTGCTGCCAACAAGCAGGGTTGGGTGTGCTCAGAGATAATAGGAACAGGAGGCTTCACATCAGCGAGAGTAGTAAGCAGGGTCAAGATCAGAGTATATAGAATCTTACAAACCATGTTGAGGAGTTCATCCTAAGAACAGAAACCCAAAGAATGGTTTTGGTATAGAAATGGAAAAAATGAGAGTTGAATCTTGGATCCCTCTCGTGGTAACAGCTTGAAGGAGGCAAAAGAGTGAAGGGCTACAAGAAGACTCATTAGCAGAATGTTGGAAGTGGTAGAATGATAGTGGTCCCCTCTATACGGGCAACAGTGGGTTGCTGAAAGTGAGTAGATTTAGGAAATAAATCGCAAGTGGCCTGTTGGGGTGTGTGGCATCAGTGATGGCAGAATCCAAGGTTGATAACTAGATGCATGATTTTGGAAACTGGCTTAACAATGTTTAATAGAAAAAAGAATGAGGAAATAGTAGAAAAGGGCCAAGATGGGTGAGCAGGAGAAGGCTGAGATGATGAGTTTTACTTAGAATATGTTGAAATAAGGTACCCATGGGGCATTCAAGGAGATGTGTCTAGTAAATAGTTGGATATGCAGATCTGCAGCTCAGGAGGGAGACCTGGGGTTGAGATATAGACAAATATCTTGCATTAATTTATACACACTTCTAAGCAAAAGAGACAAGTTCAATTTCCAAACATATACACCTTCCTATTTAAGAGAACTTTCTGTTTATATCCCATGTTATCAATCAGAAGTATCTTCATTAATTCTTGTCATACCTGTACTCAACAATCAAAAAATTATAGAAGGAGTACTATTTAATAATGATATCCCTCTAAAATTAAACATTTTAAGTGGCATTAATTCTCTTTTCCATCTTATACAGACTTTCAAGAACAATTATCTGATCAGGAAGTTCAAAAGTTTAGATACTATTTTAACCGCCTTTCTCAATTCAAATTCTTACTTCACCTTTAGCAACAGTCAGGAAAGACACTGCCACTTCATTTCCCCCATAGAGGAAATGATTCCTGAAAAATGCTGCCAAAAAACACCAGTGTGAGAAACCTTAACGAAGTGGCTTTATTCTAGCTCTTGGAAAGCCCACTTTGGTTAGGGGTGTGCAACTTTTCTTGTCATATTCTCCATCTCGAAAGGGCTTTTAACTCAGATATATCACTGCCCAACAGAAAGAAGGGTTGGCAGGCTTTTTAAAAAAACATTACTTGAAATATTTTGTTGCCAGATAACAGCTTAAATACCATTTACTACTCCTCAGTTAAGAAAAAGAAAAAGGAAGGGCTCATTATGGCTTTTCTTCCTCTGAAATGATGCTCTTTAAGACAAGAGCATCTTGTTTGCTTTCAAGTAGCTGGGTCATGCTAATGTTCTGCATGTTCCTGGAGCAGGGAATTCAGCAATAGCACGATAGAAGGCACCTTTCTCCATGTTAACACCAGCTAAAAGAGCACTCCCTCTAAGGAAAGCCTGCAGCAAATTAAAGAGATTAATTTATTGCTCCCTTCCCTCAAATATTCCTGTATATGTCAAATAAATCTAAATATACCCCAGTGCATTTATTGGAAATATTTTCTTGATAGTTTATACATGGACCCCTATTTGCAAAAGACTGACTCAAGAAACTAAGATTTTATTCTATGAAAATAACTTTGCAATACCGAAGTTTTGTCTTTACGAGTGGAAAATATATTTTTAGTCATTATCAACACATAGAATTGTTAGTATTTCACAGAACTCAAAGAAAATCCCCTTCACCCAATCACCATTTGAAGAACGGTGCCCTGATAGTTAAAATTATTTTCCTTAATAATTAATAAGCAAGAATAAGGCTGGTTTCTGATTTGGACATAAGCACACAGTGGAGAAATACACTGTTCCCTTCCCATTTGCACCCGTCTATACCTTCTGTCTCTAAGTAAATTTAAGGGGAGGGTGTCTCACAGCCTGACCCATACAGCAGGGAACGGCCACAATCATTGTTAACCTGACATTAGGAAGAACAGCTGGACAGTTTGCTTCCAAGATAATAAGAACGAAATGGCTAGGCTGGAAGGGGTCTACTCTTTCCATGCCTAGGAAATCATAGCCCCATATCTCTGACTCTTGTAAGGGGTTATCCTGCCACCTCACCCTTCCTCAGAGTCTCTACTCCTTTGAATAAGCATTAGAAATAAACACGATGTGCTCGCTGTCTTTAGGGAAAGTAAACAACAAGGCTATTTAGTTTCTTTTTCATTTCACTTTTGTCAAAGTCTAACTTACATAGAGAATGGTGCATAAATAACAAGTGCACAAGTGAAAGTATTTTCATAAAGTGAACACCTCATACGAACAGCACCCTGATCAAAAAACGAAGTACTGTCAGCACCCCAAAGTCCTTCCTCTCCTCCACTCGCCCATTCACAACCCCCTACAAGGACATATACTAATCTGTCTTCCTACAGCATAGATTCATTTATGATTCATTTAGCCTATTTTTGAACTTTATGTAAATGGGATCATATAGTTTGTATGTCTGTTAATGACTCTTTTTTTTTTTTTGTTTAGACAGTCTCACTCTGTTGCCCAGGCTGGCGTGCAATGACACAATCTTGGTTTACTGCAACCTCTGACTCCCAGGTTCAACTGATTCTCCTGCCTCAGCCTCCCAAAGTAGCTGGGATTACAGGCATGCGCCATCCTGCCCAGCTTATTTTTGTATTTTTAGTACAGACGGGGTTTTGCCACGTTGGCCAGGCTGGTCTCAAACTCCTGACCTCAAGTGATCCGCCTGCTTCAGCCTCCCAAAATGCTTAATTACAATCCTGAGGCACTACACCTGGCCGAATAACTCTTTTCATTTAATATTAGGTTTGTGGGATTCATTCGTATTGTGTGCTTTTGTAGTTTCTTCATTCTTGTTGCCATATGGTATTCCATTATGAATATACCACAATTTATTTGTTCAAATATTGATGGATATTTGGGGCTAATAAACTGTGTTGTTATGAACATTCTTGTACATGTCTTTTATTAAAGGTATGGATTCCTGTCACAGCACCCTTAACCATGAATTTGAGTCCCTTTCCCTTTCTCTTCTCAACTGAGCTCTGATATAACCTTCCTCTGCAAAGACCAGATCCCTTACCGACCTCACAGACATGTGTAGTAGACTTTCACCCTTCTTACCATCTGGTGTCTATTCATCCTTTTCCCAGGAAAATGACCTATTTACAGCCCAAGTATTCAGGTGGAATTTCTTCCCCAGAAGCATGCGGCTTGGGCCTATGCTGGTTAGAGCATCACATTCCTGTTTTATTTTTACAATTTAGATAAAATTCACAGCTGTGTGAATTCACCCACTAAATTCACTGAACTCGATGGTTTTAGTTTATTCAGAGATATGTGAAACCATCCCCACAGTCAACTTCAGAACTTTTTTTTGCCCTTTAGCCATCACTCTCCTACCCACACATCACCCCCAGCCCTGAGCAATCACTAATCTACTTTCTGTTCGTATGGATTTGCTTATCCCAGACATCTCATATAAATGGGATTATATAATATGCGGTCCTTTGTGGCTGTCTTATTTAACTTAGCATAATGGTTTCACGGTTTCAAGTTTCCTTCGTATTGTAGCATCTATCACTAACTACTGTATTTCATTGCATCTTATGGCCAAATAACATTTAATTGTATGGATATGCCACATTTTATGCCACATTTTGCTTATCTATTCAACAGTTGACACACATTTAGGTTTTTACCTTATGATTACTATGAATAATGCATTTGTGTACAAGTTTTTTGTAGCTAGATATTTTCATTTATATTGGTATATACCTAGGAGTAGAACTACTGGGACGCATGTAACTCTATGTATCACCATTTCAGGAACTGCCAGTCCATTTTCCAAAGTGACAGCATCATTTTACATTTTCACCACCAATGTATGAGATATCTAATTTCTTTCCATCTTTGCCAAAAGTTATCGTTATATCTTTTTGACTACAGCCATCTTAGGGGGTGTGAAGAGTTGTTTCTTTGTGATTTTGATTTGCATTTTTCTGATGGCTAATGATGTTGAGAATCTTTTCATGTGTTTTGTCTACTTGTATGTCTTCTTTGGAGATATGTCTATTGAGATTCTTTGCCCATTTTAAAATTGGGTTCATTTGTTTCATTATTGAGTTGTATGGATCTTTGTATATTCTGGATACAAGTTCCATAGGGGATATATAATTTGAAAATATTTTCTCTTATTCCATGGGTTGTCTTTTTACATCTTGATAGCATCCTTTGAAGCACAAAAAATTTTAATTTTGGTGAAAACTAATTTTTTGTTGCTGTTGTTGCTCATGTTTTGGGAATTATACCTAAGAATTCATTGTCCAGTCTGAGCTCATGCACATTTACCCCTGAGTTTTCTTCTTGGAGTTTTATAGATTTATATGTACATACATCTTGGATTTACATCTTTTATCAGTTTTGAGTTAATTTTTCTATATTGTGTGAAGTAAGGGTCCAATTTCATTGTTTTACATGTGGATATACAATCATCCTAGCACCATTTGTTTAAAAAATATTTTTACTGAATAACCTCAGCACCCTTGTTAAATTTGGGTGACCAAAGACATATAGATTTATTTGTAGACTCTCAATTCTGTCCCATTAATCTATATGCTTATCCCTATGTTAGTAACATATGTTTGATTATGGTCACTTTATTGTAAGTTCTGAAATTGGGAAGTTGTGAAATTTGAAAGGCCTTCAACTTATTCTTTTTTTAAAAGATTGTTTTGACTGTTCTGGGTCCGCTGCAATTCTATATGAATTTTGGGATCAGCTCACCAATTTGTACAAAGAAGCCAACTGGCCTAGAGAATCCCAGTTGCAACAGAGATTGCACTGAATCTGTAGATCAATTTGAGGAGCACTATTATCTTACCAAGATTAAAATCTTCCGGTTCATGAACATGGGCTGTTTTTCTACATATGTAGATCTTCCGTAATTTATTTCGGTAATGTTTTATAGTTCTCAGAGTATAAGTCTTACACTTCTTTTGTTATGGTTATTCTTAAATATTTTATTCTTTTAGATGCTATTGTAAATAGAATTATTTCCTTCATTTCAGATCATTTATTTCAATTATATAAAAATATAATTAATTTTTGTACGTTGATCTTGTGCCCTGCAACCTTGATGAAATCATTTATTGTTTTAACAATTTTTGGTGTATTCTTTAAAACTTTCTTTATAAGTTCATGGCCCCTTTTTGCTTTTTTTCTTTTAAAGAAACAATCACAATAAAGAGGGAATCAGATGATCTCAATGTATCATTTTATAACACTTTTCTGGATATGAGAAGGTAACATTTTCTGATCCAGAGGAAAACATGAAAAGGAATTAAGAGGAGAGTGATACATTCCACTTTCAGAGTTGACTGTGCAACTGGGCTGTCCAAAAAGATATCATGCATAATATTTGCTATTACAAATATGTTGTCCCATTTTATATGGCTATCTCATGTACACACTCCAGAGAAACTTAAAATCAACCATAAAATAAAGTGAAAAAGCAAAATCCAAATCAATAAAGATACTTTGGGAAATCTCAAAAAGAATAAACAGAATTTTATTTGCTACACTAAGCAAAGAATCAAGAAAATGTCAACCAGTTCAGAGGACCAAATGGAACTTCTCCGCATGTAGAAAATTCACTCATAGATAGCACGAAACATTTCTCATGCAAAAGGCCTTATATTCCCAAAGTATCCTGTTCTCTTCTTTGTTATTTATCAGCAGTTTTTGAATGTACCATAATTTATCCTCATGTTTCTCAGATACACTGTTTGATGACTTGTAATAAAAGCACTAAAATGATACTACAGTAGACTCCGAGAACATGTATCACCACAACCTGACTTGAATGCTTCCACATAAATCCTAGGTGCTAACCCATACTAAACAGTGCCCACTGCTCCCTGGGCTGGAGACAATCTCAGTGCTGCCCTCTCATGGCAGATGCTGAGAGGGCATAGGTAGGTATTGGCAGCAGTAACCACGCTCCCTTTGCAATTGGGAAAAGCCCTAAAAGGCTGACCAGTATGTTGTGATGTGTAGTAAGACTTTTCATTCTACAGAAAATACATTGGTGACTAAGAAAGCACCATGTATCCTATGAATCCATAATTATTTACATCCTTGGAATATTTTGTGGTCTGCATTGATGTGTATACATTTACCAATTATGTGTTTTCATCAGAGAAGGATTTTGGAATTAATGTACCACAAACACTTATTGCAACTATTCCATCTCCTCAGTCTGTGAGTTCTAAAGCAAAACATCTTCTCATTCAACACTACTGAGGAACTATGTAAAATGTTTACTTAAGTGAGAACTACACTGACATCTAGTGAGGCTAACAATGTGCTAACTGTAAATAACATCTTATTTGCTAAAACACTGATGTTCTGAGAACATATTAATCCATAAGACTGTTCACAATTCCTTATCTCAATAATTATATATTCTGATAATTCTCAACAAATCAATGTGATTAAACTATGAAAAAATTTTCACTAGTAATAAATGTATCTAAATAAGATTTTAAATTACTGAGGAAATAAGAAATATGTAAGAAACATAAGAAAGGTTATTCTTATTTGCAAAATGTAAAATGAAAATTTGAAAATATAATGATTTTATGTGTGTTCACTTTTGAAATGAGATTGATCGCTTCCTTGCTTTCATTTTGTTCAATGTGAGGATGCTCAACTGCTTTGACTAGGTATCAAAGGAATTTATTAAAATCCTAGAGAGAAACCCAAATAATTGGCTCTATTTTTGGCAGACTTGATAAACATTTTATTTAGCAAAAGGATATTTTAATTCTGGGATAACATTAAAAGTTTCTTTGAGAAAGGAATATCCCAACGTATTGTAACCTATAAAATCTTTAAAAATTGTAGCTAAGAATATAAAATTCTGGTTACTATGAATGCTTGTGGTGAAAACACCAAACCTTACTCATGTAATTTCACATCTCAAACAGATTTCAGTATTTACCCTCCCCCATCCACCTTTCCTACATACCAACCACCTGCAACGGATTTCGTAGGATTTTAAAGAGTTTAGATGAACTGTTGGAACATCACCATCTTCGCTTATGAAGCTGCACTGCTGAAAGATGACATTGTGAAAAATAAAGGTTTTTTTCTTTGACTGTGACCTCAATTGCTGAGTTACAAGTGACAATAGGGTGCCTATTAAGTCCTCAGGGAAGGCCCATTTGGCACAGCTGGATACAAGGGTTCCTTGCCTAAAGTTCCCCCCTGCCTCTTCCTGTGCTCCAACCTCCCATGCTACCTGACATCATTACCTACACTTGGCTGACTTCTGGCATAACTCCCCACCCAAAACTCTTTAGGCTCGCGAACACTGCTTCCACAGGGGCGGTGGCAGGTGGGCGGTGTACACAGCAACAGGCCTATCTGGGTCAACACAAGGTCAGTTACCAAGAGATCTCAATTCATGCAGCTCCAAAGTAGATTCAAGGCAAACTTAAAAAATTTTACGATGACTCAGTTTCTGTTGAAGCTTCCAAAAAGATCAAGGGAGAAACTTAAGAGATTTGACAGATTTTAGAAAGGCAATTGGTACAATAAAAAGTTTCTTCTACAGAGGCTTTCCATAACGGCATTGTCTTGAACCAATTTCAAAGGTGAAAAACAAAAATCTAGAAGCCTACCACCTGGGACTGATTTGAAAATGTTTACATTTGTGTGCCATGGCCACATCTCAGGGTTAAAGAAAACCCGAATATAAATAGCGTCTCTTCTAGGCTGGGAGCGGTGGCTCATG
Organism: Rhinopithecus bieti; assembly: GCF_001698545.2. Classification (NCBI taxonomy): domain Eukaryota; kingdom Metazoa; phylum Chordata; class Mammalia; order Primates; family Cercopithecidae; genus Rhinopithecus; species Rhinopithecus bieti. The sequence goes on from NW_016806688.1 coordinate 1,181,190, forward strand.
CCTGTAATCCCAGCACTTTGGGAGGCCAAGGTGGGTGGATCACGAGGTCAGGAGTTCAAGACCAGCCTGACCAATATGGTGAAACCCTGTCTCTCCTAAAAATGCAAAAATTAGCCTAATGTAGTGGTATGCACCTGTAGTCCCAGCTACTCAGGAGGCTGAGGCAGGGGGAATCGCTTGAACCCAGGAGGCAGAGGTTGCAGTGAACCGAGATCATGCCACTGCAATCTAGCCTGGGCAACAGAGTGAGCCTCTGTCTCAAAAATAAATAAATAAATAAATAAATAAACAAACAAATAAATAGTGTCTTCTATTGATGGCTAATATTTCCTGAGTCCTTCCTATGTGCTGGGTATTGTGCTAAATTGGTAGCACTTATTATCTTACTAAATCTTCCTAATAATTCCAATGACGTAGATACTGTTACTCCTTACACATCATAGAGTGGATTGAAGATCAAACATAATTAAGCAAATTGCCCAAAACCACTGCCAGCAAATGGCAAATCTAAGATTCAAATCCAATTTGTCTCCAAAGACACTGAAGCATTATACCATAATTTTCCACTTCTGGTTCCTATGCCTTCCTAAACTGATTTCTTCTTGTCTTTTACACCACTTCTATATCTCAATATGCTGCTTTCATCTTTCTCTGGTATGAGTTATGAAATCCAAATTTGTCCTTCCTCCCTCTGCACACCTCTTTCTTTCTTTCCTTCCTTATTAACAAACTTTTACTGAGCACTTACTCTATGCTAAAATATCTTCTCAGTGCTGGTCTCCTAAGCTTACACAGTTGTTGGGGGCAGGATCTACATTTTTTCATTGTGCTACACCTTATGCCTGCCAAGATGGGGCTAAATTAAAGAGTGGATATATGGATGATATTTAGAGCAAAATTCTGTTGTCTAGGAACCTCACGGTCTTGGGCCTACAGAGGTGAATTTGGGCACCCTAGTAAATGATACTTCCTGGAGAGAACAAACAAGTTATGGTGAGGGAGGTACGTACAGCTTTGAAGAACTCCCAGCAGCTAGAGGCCCTGGCTACTCAGTTGCATATTTAATTCTCCTCCCCTTCTTTGCACAACTGGACAGGTTGAGGTGCAAAAACTTAAAAAGAGAAATTCAGTTATGTGTGCTGAGCTTACCATGTGTCCTTTATGTTGGTTTGTCTGTTTATTGGTTAAAGGACTCCAGATATAGGAAAGTTGATTACTTTTCTTCTTTCCCAAATTTCTTCTATATCAATTAAAAGTGACCACCCTATTTTCAAAAATATGCAGTTGTGTGGCATTGCTGAAGAGTCTTCTGTTTTTTCACCTTAGACATGCAATGTTTTATTTAAAAGTGAGATTAATTGCGGTGGAATATTTAAAATACATTTGGATGCTTAGAATTTAAAGGAAAGTTTGGGACAGTGCTTTTTGTTCTATTCCTATTTATAAACATATGAACTATTCATAAAGATGAGTATCAGAATCCACATTTATCTTTGCTGTTTACAAGTAATGCTGAATGCCTTCCAGGGCAAATGGAAAATCACTGTGACTGAAGGGGAGAAAAAAAAAACCCTAAACATGGTTCTGTTTAAGATCTATCTTAAGGTGTTACTGCTTATTGCAAAATGCAATCTTTTGAAACAACATCAAGAAAAAAGAAGCCCTAAATAACAACAGCAGTCATAAAAGAGGTATAGTCTTTTTTTCTGTCCATAGTAACACTCTCACGAGAGTACTTTTATGTGAGACTGTCATGTACAAGTTGTGAAATCAAGCTTCCTGCAAGTGTGAGCTCTGAGAGACTTGAGAAATTTTACAACCGTTTAGCTACTAACTCAATAGTGAACAAAGCAGATGGAATATTAGTCTGTATAAACCAAATAAATTCTCAGCTGCACAGTCATCTTCACAGAATCTTTGGAAATAACAGATCATTATTCTTTGCCAGGGCCAGTGATAATCATTTCCATGCTAGTCTTAAGCTTGTAAGTACATATGACGCCTGGTGGGGCTAGTGACAGTATATATAACTGAATTTAAAATACATAGATATGCAATTTATTTTTTGTAAAAATGCATGCTAAGACAATTGAATAGGGGAAAGCAGAGTTTTTTCAACAAATGATGCTTGGACAACTGGATATCTACATGCAAGAGATGAAGCTGGACTCTCTCTGTCACATCATGTATACAATTAATCCAAACTGACTTGTAGACCTAAATGTAAAAGCGAAAACTACAAAACTCTTAGAAGAAAACGTACGAGTAATTCTTCATGATCTTGGATTAGGTGACAGTTTCTTAGATAAAACACCAAAAGTTTAAGTGAGACAAAAATAGATAAATTAGCATCATCAAAATTAAAAACTTCTGTGCTTCAAAGAACACCATGAAAAGACAACCCACAGAATGGGAGAAAATAATTTGCTAATCATGTATTTTATATGAACTTGTATCCAGAATATATTAAAAACACAACTCAAAATAAAACAGTCCAACAAAATGGGCCCAGAATCTGAATAGACATAATCCAGGAAAGATATACAAATAGACAATAAGCATACAAAAACATGTTCAACATCATTCTTCATTGAAGAAATGCAAATTCAAACTACAACGAGATACTACTTTATACCTGATAGGATGGCTAAAATTTAAAAAGACAGATGATAACATGTGTTGGCAAAGTATCTTCACGTGGTCTCTGTGTCCTACTTTCCTCTTCTTACTGGCAGGACTGTAAAATGGTACAGCCTTTTGGAAAACCATTTGGTTGTTCCTTAAAAGGTTAAGACTCAGGTTACCATATGATACAGCAATTCTACTTCTAGGTATATACCCCAGAAAAGTGAAAACATGTGTCCCCTAGCCAAACTTGTACTTCCGCAAATAGAGGATTGCTTAAGGGAAAGTTTTATTGTTAAAAATATACATGATGAATTATTACTACATTGAAACATTATATTTAATGATATGATAATTGAGGTTTTCATTTGGAAAGACTTGATATTATTTGCTGCCAACCTCTCAATATAATCATTCACTTTCTCACTTGAGAATATCTCATGCACAAATCGATAAATGTAGTGTAATCTCATTTATGCAAAAACACATATGGAAAAAAAATCTTAAATTCTAACATGTTTATAATGGCTATGCTATCTCTAGTTTATAAAATTCCTTAAAATTTTTTATTTTTCTATTTTTCTGCATTTCTAAATTAACCATATTAACCACTTAATTTACAAATAGTATTTTAGAATTTGTCATTGATACAAGCACTCACATTATAGAATACCAAGAAAAGCTGGTATTTAAACATTCAAAATGTTTCTTAAATCTGTTTTTATTAAGCAAGTTAACAGTTAAGTAAGGGAAATCCATAGAGCTCAAAAAAAAAAAAAAAAAAAAAAAANAACACATATGGAAAAAAAATCTTAAATTCTAACATGTTTATAATGGCTATGCTATCTCTAGTTTATAAAATTCCTTAAAATTTTTTATTTTTCTATTTTTCTGCATTTCTAAATTAACCATATTAACCACTTAATTTACAAATAGTATTTTAGAATTTGTCATTGATACAAGCACTCACATTATAGAATACCAAGAAAAGCTGGTATTTAAACATTCAAAATGTTTCTTAAATCTGTTTTATTAAGCAAGTTAACAGTTAAGTAAGGGAAATCCATAGAGCTCAAAAAAAAAAAAAAAAAAAAAAACCTGAAGTAAAAATCTAGCATAATGAATGGACATTGCAGACAGCGGCTGCTCTAAGTGTAACTGCTGATCCTTTAACCTAGAGCTTTGCATTTCAACAGCCATGTGCAGGGACGAGAGGCACAGTCTTGAGCCTAAGCAATGAGGGAAGACCTGAAAAACCATGACCCTAAGGAATGAGTAAACTAGAAAAAGAAAATCCAGCAAGCACAGGGAAAGTAAAAGAAAACGTGCCTGTTTTGTCCTTGGCTCTGGGTGAAGAATAAAAAAAATTCTCTGCTTCATAAAAGTTTAGAATTCATAAAAATGATATAGATTTGTGATTTGCATTCATACCATTGGCATGCGTGCACAAGGTCTGGGCTTATTTTAGTAAAGCTTTAGTTCTAGTTAGTAGAGCTTCTAGGGGCTTGGCAAAAGCAAATGTAATCTTTCTTTGAAGGAGTGCATTTTCAATATAGAATATGAAGAATTCCCAAAGATATAGTCCAGGTGAACATAGAGTGATGATAAACATACACATCTGCATGAACACAAACAACACATGTAAAAAATATGTTCCTTTGAATGAAATCAGCACAAAAACTAAAAACATACTTATACTTACAAAGGTTTAAGTTATTAGTGTTATCAGATACATAAATAAAATGTATATAAAGAAGAAGATACTATGACAAAGACCAGGATGATTAGGAAAATAATCTAAAAATAGTAAATAAAATTATCAAAATAAAATACTAAGGAAAAAATACTTGACGGATGAATTAAATAGCAAATTAGATACAGCTAAATAGAGAATTTGCAAACTGAAAGAAAGATCAGAAGAAACTGTCCAGAATTCATCATAGTGAGACAAATAAGTAAAACATTATGAAGAGAATAGATTAAAGGGAGACAATGTACTTACTTAAAGAGACAACAGTTTAGAATACCTAAAAAGTAATGACATTTGCCTGATGGCAAACAACTCAATATTAACAATGATTGGGAGAAAACACAGGAATTAGGTTTTCTTAATACTGAACAAGAAAATAACTGATGTGGACAAAATAAAGATATTTTCAAAGAAAGTAAAACAGTATTTACCATCAACAGAACTTCATCAATGGACCTTTCAAAAATTATATTTCAAGAGGAAGAATGATGGAGATCTAAGTAGAAAGAAGGAATGATGGTAATCATGGGTAATATTCAGGTAAATCTGTATCAATATTGACTATCTGAAACAACAACCACAATAATGCTAACACCCAGTTTGTAAGGCTTAATAGAAGAGGACTAAAATGCTGCGATACAATGGAATGTAAGATTGGAGTTGACTAGAGTTAAAATGCTAAGGTCCTTGAATTATCTGGAAATATGATAAAGATATTAATTAATTCACTTACAGGTGGAATCTAAAAAAGTTGAACTCATATAACCAGAGAGTAGAATGATGGTTACCAGAGGGGTGGGGGTGCACCTGGGAAGATACTGGTTAAGAGATACAAAATTTCAGTTAGACAGGAGGAATAAATTCAAGAGACGTATTGTACCTCACAGTGACTATAGTTAGTAACAATATATTGTATTTTAAAAATTGCTAACAGAGTAGATTTTAAGTGCTCTCACCACAAAAAAAGGTAAGTATGTGAGGCAATACATATGCTAATTACCTTGATTCAGCCATTTCACAATGTATACATATACCAAAACATCATGCTGTACACAATAAATATACATAATTTTTATTTGCCATTTAAAAATAAATTTAAAAATAAATTAATTCATTTAAGACTTTGGTAATATGCATGTTAAAATTTTAAGTATGTCATTGAAAGAATAGAAATCAAGCATTTAATTTTTAAACTAGTACAGGCTAAAAATGGAATAAGAGAAGGGGAAAAAGTGGTCCAGGGGATAAGGAGAGTTAAAAAAAACCCCAAAGCGCAGAATGAATAAAATGCAAAGCCAGTGTTTAAATAATAGGGGAAAAAAATTCCAATATATCAATAACTTACAATGAAAATTACAATAAATGTAAATAAACTAAACATGACTCTTAAAAGGCAATGATTATAATTTTAAATCAAAAATCAATTCCAGCTATATAGTATTCATATAGGACATACACAGCATTACTCTTAATATCAGATGAGAGAAACCCCTGATCTAGGTTCTATGCTTCAGAGTCTTAAAGCTCAAGGGATGGATCTTGGACCAACAGCAACAGCATCACTCAGGCACCTGTTAGAAATGCTGACTGTCAGGCCCCATCCCAAATCTAAAGATTCAGATTCTGCATTTGAAGAAGCTTCTCCAGGTGATGCATATGTAGTATTAATGTTTGCGAAGCACTGCTTTAAATGGCACATGATATAACAGATTATAATACACAAATTATATTAAAGACCACATTGACACCTTTGTCATTCTGTCACAGCATGATCTATAATCCTAAACATCCATGGTTGTGTCTAATACCATTCACATTCCAGAAAAAGTACTTTTCCACATTTCCTTGTCCTAAATCCTTGAAGCAAATGGTCACTGTGTTCAAATGCCATAAAGATTTGTAGGTTATACTGCAGCTAAGAAGGAGCTAGTCACTGCTTCACAGTGTGTATGGTGGGAGGGGAAATAGAACGAGAAGAATTTGAGTTATAATAAAAAGAGAACCTATGAAAAAAAACTCTGGAGGAAAAAAGCCAAAAAAATAAAATAGACAAGTAGTCTACTGACATTTTAAAAAACTAGAAATAATGCAAGTGGGTAAATCTCTGTCAAGCATTCATCATAAAAAATTTTCAAACAACACATTTTATATTTAATGAAGATTTGATTACTAGCCAAAATAATAAAAATGAGCCAGAGAATTATTCTGATCTAATTTGTAACTGGAATCGGTCAGATGAGACCTTTGTAATTTAAAAATCTTTCCTAAGTGAAGATATAATTACTGAACAAAGCAATTAGGATGTTTGTGGGCCTCTATTTGTATTGCTGCCTCAGGCTCTGCAAATATTATGAGCAGACTTGGACATACATGAAATATAAGTACACAGAAAGACTGAAAATTGTAGGATGGAAAAAGACATAAAAGGCAAACACTGACCAAAGGAAATCTTAATGGCTATTTTAATTTCAGCAAAACAAAAACAAAACAGACTTAGACTTCTGAATAAATAACATGCTCACATTTAGCTTTGAAAAAGACTGCAATACCAAAAACTGGCAGAAATAAACCAAAATTATATCATTACTTACACCAAAGTGGTAGGAGTACAGGAACATTTCCCCTCTCCTATTTTTTCTATATTTTCAAAATATACATAATTTTAAACAAAGAAATACAATTAGGGCAACTAATAGCTTCTTTTCTCCCTTTTAAAAAAATTTCTAGTTTAGTTTTGTGTGTGGAGGTGGGAACGGCTGGAAGTAGGACAGCCTCCATGGATATGAGAGTTGGAGACTCAAGTGCTACCACGTGGCTGAGAAGGAAGAAAAAAGAGGGGGTTACTTCAAAAAATGAACGGGAACACTGGTGTTCATCGCAGCATTATTTTTAATAGGCAAAAGGTGACAACAACCTTAGTGTCCATCATCTGACGACTGGAAAAACAAAGTACAGTATATCCACACAATGGAATATTATTCAGTGTTAAAGAGGAACGAAGTTCTGATACATGCTACGACACAGATGAACCTTAAAAACATTATGCTAAATAAAAGTAGTCAGACACAAGATGACAAATATTGAATGATTTCACTTACAGGAAATATCTAGAATAGCCAAATTCATAGAAACAGAAAGTAGAATTGAGGTTACCAGGGACTGGTAGAAGGGGAAAATAAGGAGTTATTAGTTAATATTACAGACTCTCCGTTTGGGCTGATGACAAATTTAGGAAACTTCCAGTGATTGTTCAATCTAGAGGCTAAAGGAGAGCTCAGGCAGCAAAATAAAATAATTGATTTTATAAAGAGCTTGTTGGCAAGGAGCAATGGTCTTCTTAGACTCACCCTTTTACTTGAAAGCCATCAACCAAGACATAGAAAATGCATCCCCTGCCAGCTGGCCGTCACAGAAGAGGCAGGCTCCGGTGTCTCTAATGACGGAATTATTCTACCCATGGACTGGAAGAATAGCTGGAGTTCTGAGATTACACCAAAATCAAGATATCATAGCACATATTTGAAAAATCTAAGCAATAAAGAGGAGCTCAGAGATCTTATACAGTACAAAAAAAGGAATCAAGAAGATGGTCATAGAATTCAGTAAGTTGGGTTAAAATAAGATAAAGAAAATGTTTTGTAAAACTAGAAGATGAGAAAGAAATACAAAAGAGGTTGTTAATTAAGAAAAATGTGATAATTATAGCTATTTGTGCTGTACAATTTCTTTTTAGGAAAGACAGTATATCAAAGTAAACTTTTACTCTATGTGGTCAGGGAATTAGATCTGCACCATTTATGGACAGGAAATCGAATCACGGAGCAAAAGCCAGGAAAATAAAGGCAAACGTGAGGCTGCATATGTACAAAGGACTACCCCACTGCCCATGAAGATGGCGATCATCTCTAACAGTGTCCTGGAAGCCTGTGTGAGGTTATCGCGGGCCATACCCTCCAAGTAGCTACTGATCAACTGAAAGGGATTTAGAGAAAAGTGGCAAGAAGGATTAAGGGACTATTGGGAATGATTTACAAAACTTAAAAATTGCCTGAACACATTCTGTGCCTGAGCATACAGGTGGGAGATGAAAGAGATGGAAGCATGCCACAACTGAAAAGTGCTAAGGGTTGTAAACAGCAGGGAAAGAAAGGGGTTTTTAAGCTACTAGAGGGATAAATGTGTCTTCTGGATTAGTAAATGGATAATTTAGTGTAAGCATCAAGACTATTTCCTCATTATTCCAACTCTAATTGAAATAGATTTTGGTTTCAAACTATTAAACAAGATAACTCTTTATAACTGGGATCTAACAGCAAAGCCATCCCTTCCTTTAAACCACTGATCATGCTATATTTAAACCACTCATCATGCTAAATATTAATTCAGCACTGCTGAATTAATGTACACATAGACCCCACATATCCAACATAGATGAATAAAAAACTAGAAGGAATACATTTAAATGTCATATATACACATGTCGATTGTATGAAAATACATTAATGTATCAACAGTAATTACATTTTGTTGGTAGATTTATGAATAATTGTTAACTTTCCTCTTTTTTTTTTTCCTTTTGTCATTTTGAGAAGACAATGAGTATACATGTATTTAAAACTGGGAAGGAAGCAAAATTTCTTTTTCAAAACTAGCATCCTGGATTTCTTCTTCCTTATTTCTTTTCGACATGCTATACTGGGGATGAGGCAGAGGAAACTTCTCAGAGAGAACCATTCCATACTCTTATATATGGTCTACAGGCATAGTTTGCTACGCTGCTGAGTTTTAGTATTGATAGGTTGGCACAAAACCCTGGAAGAGATATAAAGTAAGGTCTGGGTGCCATTCCATCCCTTAAACCTTCCAAAGGTTGAGATACCAACAGCATGCTCTGTGGGGGCACTAAGAATGGTCTTTTACTTGTCAGACCAGTCCATATTGTGATGTATAACTCCTTGGAGGACCTGATCTTGCTCATCGTAGAGGGACACCATAGTGCTTATGCCAGAAAAAAGCCTAGCTGCTACTCTTCCCTAGCTGTTGTAAGTCCTAGTCAGAAGAACTTATCTTTGACTAAGTGATTCTTTTGCCCATTGATGTTCTTTTATCAAACAGCACATCAAATCATGTTCAAATGTAACATCTCTTTTTTTTAATTATTATTATTATTATACTTTAAGTTCTAGGGTACATGTGCACAACGTGCACAGTTGCAAGGTTTGCTGTAAATATGAATAATGTGCCATGGGTTGGTTTGTGTGCTGCCCCATTAAACTCGTCTCTTACATTAGATGTATCTCCTAATGCCTATCCCTCCCCACCCTCACCACAATAGACGTGTGTGATGTTCCCCTTCCTGGTGTCCAAGTGATCTCATTGTTCAATTCGTACCTTATGGACTGGAGAACATGCCGGTATTTTGGTTTTCTGTTCTTGAGGATAGTTTGCTGAGAATGATATTTCAGCCCTGCCATCCATGTTCCCTACAAAGGACACAAACTCATCCCTTTTTTATGGCCTGCTATAGTATTCCATGGTGCTATATGTGCCACATTTTCTTAATCCAGTCTGTCACTGATGGACATTTGGCGTTGATTCAAGTATTCTTAGCTATTGTGAATTAGTGCCCGCCATAAACATACATGTTCATGTAGTTGTAGCAGCATGGCATTCTTTAATTTCCTCTGGGTATATACCCATTAATGGGCTATGGCGCTGCGCGTCAAATGAGTATTTCTAGTTCTAGATTCCTTGAGTTGCCACACTGTTTTCCACACTTGGGTTGAACCAGTTGTACAGCTCCCCCACAGCTGTAAAGTGTTCCTACTTTCTTCACTCCTCTCCCGCACCTGTTGGGTTTTCTGATTTTTTAAAGGACTGCCGATTCTAACTGGTGTGAGACGGTATTACTCATTGTGTTTTGATTTGATTTCTCTGGTGGGGAGCTGATGGGACGAGCATTTTTTCATGTGTCTTGTTGGTTGTATGAATGTCTTTCTTTTGGGAGAAGGGATGTCGTTTCTGTTCATATCCTTTGGCTCCACTCTTTGATGGGGTTGTTTTGTTTTTTTTCTGCGTTAATAATTTGATTTGGAGTCTCTTTATAGGTTCTGGATAATTAGCCCTTTTGTCAGATGAAGGAGATTGGCCAAAATTTTTCTCATTCTGTAGGCTTGCCTGTTCACTCTGATGGTAGTTTCTTTTGCTTATGCAGAAGCTCTGTAGTTTATTAGATCCCATTTTGTCAAATTTTGGGGCTTTTGTTGCTGGGTGCTTTTGGTGGTTTTAGAACATGAAGATCCTTTGCCATGTCTATGTCCTGAATGGTATTACCTACGGTTTTTTTTTCTGCGGGGCGGTTTTTATTGGTTTTAGGGTCTCACATTTAAGTCTCTATCCATCTTGAATTAATTTTCTATGAAGGGAGTAAGGAAAGGATCCAGTTTCAGCCTTATCTTACTTATGGCTAGCCAATTTTTCCCAGGACTTTATTAAATAGGAATCCTTTCCCCATTTCTTGTTTTTTGTCAGGTTTGTCAAAGATCAGATGGCTGTAGATGTGTGGTATTATTTCTGAGGGCTCTGTTCTGTTCCATTGGTCTATATCTCTGTGGAGTCCTTCATAGACATTGAAAAGCCCATGACAAGCCACCCTTTCTTGCCTTTTTGGAACCCAATCAACATTTCATGTCTGTGTAGCCAGAAAGAGACACTCTCAAATACTGGGAAGAAGCAAACTGGTGTCATTTCTCACTCTAGTACTTATTCTTGGTTCTGGTTCTAATTATAATATCTGTACCTGCTGTGGTTTGATTGGGGGTCTTCCAAAATTCAGATGCTGTTAATCTGATAATATTAAGAGGAGGGGCCTTTAAGAGGTGATTAGGCCATGAGGGCTCCTTCCCTTGTGAATGAGATTGGGTGTCTTTACAAAGGCTTGAAGGAGGGAGTTTGTTCTCTCTGGCCCTTCCAACTTCAGCCATATGAGGATGCAGCATTCCTTTGTTCTGGAGGATGCAGCCCTCACCAGATAGTAAATGCCGGCACCTTTATCTTGAACTTCCACCCTCCAGAACTGTGAGAAATAAACTTCTTTGTAAATTTGTAAATTTCTTTGTAAATTACCCAGGCTGTGGTACTGTGTTATTGCAACAGAAGATGAACTAAGATAAGCTTTCACTGCTGTATGCTCATTCAGTTGGGATACCCTGTTCTCCATGACATCTTTCTCTTTTATTTCTGAACTTTTGGATTAAAAGCCCATCCCATTTCAACCCGAGCCCCAAATCATACACGGTTGCTACTGAGAGTAATGAGCATAATTCTTCCAGGGATTAGTGATGATGGGAGCTTCAGTCAGTGTGGCTGGGATTTGGTAGTGGGGAATACACACAAGTTCCTGCAGTGCTCTTTCCCTTTTCCATGTTCTGGAATACAAGTGGCACGTTATCACTTCCTGCGCTCTGATTGCTCAAAACTTGTACAAGCGGAATAAAAATGAAATAAACCAGCTTTATGATTTTCAGTACAGAGCAGAGACAGATACCACTTCAGGTAATGAGAGACAACTTGGCTGTATCCCTGAAAGCAGCCTGGTAGATGCGAGACATTGCCATATAACTCCAAATATATGCCCCATAAAACTGGAGTTCATTCAGATGTATACATTTGTGTTCCCAATCAAATGTTTTTGAATGAATTAGGAACCAGGCTTCTTTTGACAAATTTTACATTACTTTACGGCCAATTTCCTTCTGATGCAAGTGAAATGGAAACTTTACTGTCCTTAGAAGTTGTTAACAAATTTAAGTGATTTGAAAGAATGATAACTGCTCTGTCTATAGCTATGTGGGAAATGAAAGGAGAGAAAACCATTCTCTACCCAATACTTCCAACAGATCTATACCTGGTAAAATTTATTATGTAACAATCTCTCTGACAAGATTATTCTAGAATAAAGTGTGCCCCCTTTCCCTGTGGCACTTTTACATACTAAAGTCTCTGCCAGCACACTTATTCTACACCCCACTGGCTGGCTCTCCTGCAGGTGGGGAGTTTAATTCCTGTTGTCACCAGTATGCATTATGGAGTCTCGACAAACAGCTTGCTTCAGCCCTCACCATAACACTACTGTTTTGCTCAAGTCAGTATGTGGTATTCAGATGCACAGCAAGGTTCAAAATTAGACAAAGCTGAAGTGCCATCTGGGATCATCCTCAGCTCTCTTTACCAGCTATTGTGAGGCACTCTTGAACCACAAACCTTCTGCTGGTGGAGGAGCTGCATTCAGACTGTCTGCACAGACACAGGAGGGTAGCCAATCACAGAAACTTAGGGCAGGTAGAAACCTGAGGTCTCTTCATCATCCTCTGGCTGTGCCACTTACCCAAACCACAGCAACAGTCTGCTAATTGGTCTCTCTTCCTACAACCTATGGCTACGTTAACCCATGCCACACGGAAGCCAGGGTGATCCACTGGCACACATATCGGATGGAGTTACTCCTCTAATTTACCTTTTAAAGACTTCCTCAATGCTTTCGGGATAAAATTCAATCTCCGCAGCATATAACACTTCTCCAAATCTGCACTGAAATTTTATGTGTCTTTCTGCCTCTCCCAACAGATGTAAGTTTCATGGAGTTGGGGATCACATCTTTTTTCACTGTTCATTGCTTCCTGGATCCTGAACACAATGCTAGGCATATGGTAGAAACACAATATTATTTAATAAATGAGGGAATGAATGAATATAATTTAACTTCCTCTTCTATAAACTGGATCAAGCCTAGAAGTTATGACTTTTGAAAAAGCTTGTGGATTTGTCACGTATTTCTCGTGTCATGGTTAAGAAGACTACTATTCTGACTTCTATCATCATAAATTAATTTTGCCTATTTTTAGTGTGATACTCATGGAATGACACAGTATGTACTCTTTAGTTCTGCTTCTTTCATTCAATATATTTCAGTTAGATTCATCCATGTTGTTGCATGTGCTCAGTCTATTTTTAATTTTTGTGTAGTATTCCATTATATGAATTTAACATTTATCCCATCTACTGTTAATGGAATTTTTGTTGTTTTCAGTTTGAGACTATTATGAATAAAATCAATGGGAACATTCTGTACATATCAAAAAAAAAAAAAAGAAAGAAAGAAAAAGCTCACAACAAATAAACAGCCTGGGCCTGCCTGCCTCTCATGGTACTATACTGTTTTCAAATATGGGCATCATTGCATCTCCACATCTGGTCAACTGTTCTGGAAAGGTCAGGAGATGTTGCTCTGTATTCAAAGGGGAAACAGAAATTAAAGATGTATATGTCAGATACCTGAAGCCCTTCCGCCCTTACTTATCATTTCTGTCCATTCCTATAATTAATAGTGAAATCTCTTTATACTACATATAATTAAAATAGAACTTTGCCTACCCAACATTCAACAAATATTTATTTAGCTTTCATATGTCTGAGATACAGTTTTCAATTCTGTGGATACCAAGATAAATAAGTTATGTTCTTAGCCTCAAAAAGGTAAAACCTAGTCAGGGAGACATGCATGTGGAAAATAATTGCAATATTGTGTGATTAGAAGCATGTGTAAGATACAGAGAATATTTTAGTACTTACCAAGGTGTAGTAATTATAACATTTATTTACTCCACTGATTTTCCTGTGGGCAGGGACCAGGTCCTTTATTTTGTTTCCTCCCTTGTGCCTGCCACATGGTAGGTACTCAGCCAATATGCGATTGACTGACTGATGTGTAGCTGACATAAGAGAATGTTGGGTCTACTCTGCAGAGATGTTGTATCTGGGAAAACTTTAGAAAGGAGGTGCTGAAGCAAAAGCAGATAAGAACAAAACAGCAAGGTATGTTTCCTGGGTTCATGGTGCCTAGGCTGAGGGCAGTGGTGGGGATAGGACTAGAGAATTAGGCCAGCAAGATCCTGTTGGGCTTTGTAAGCCTTCCTGAGGGTCTGAACTTGATTCTGTAGGCAATGGGAAGCCATAGGAAACATGCAAAGAACATGAAAAGATCTGTAAGTTGGAAATGCAATCATACTTGCAGTTCAGTCAGTGGAGATGTCTCATATGTGCAATCAATTTCCAAAATATGCTTTCTTATTAAAAAATTATTTGACACTGCATTTCAGTCTGCCAGAGAATACTCAGAATCTGTGCAGTTTCCCAGGAACTCTACAGACACCTCCTTAGTCATTAAGAGTGAATATACTAAAAAAGTTTCCTTTTCATAGCTATAGCAATGATCAAGGTTAATTTTCCCTATGATAGGTAAAATGGTTTCTTATTTGCCTGAAGTAATTCCAGCCTAGAGTAAGTATTACATCTCAGAATTTAGGGGGAGTCAATGATATCTGCAGAATGGTAGTTCTTCAAACACTTGGTTAACTAAGTCTCCTGATGATGTTTCCTTCTCCACTGTGGAGAAGATAATTCAGCTAAATAAGTGCTCTGGTCAGAAAATTTTGTGCAAGTAATTAAACATGACACTCCTTTTGGCTTGGTTTATGTTTTAAAGGCAAAAATCTACTCTGATTTGAAAATCGTTTCAATTAATTAGTACCATGCATTATATACGGTCTCTGAAACAACCATTGCAAAATTGGTGGTTGGTGGAAGACTCTTTTTAACTATCCAGAGGCATATTCTCATATTCATTTCAGAATAATAAGGTGTTTAAATATTTATTACTTTTCAATAACTGGGTAGGCGCAGGCTCCTCATTTTAATAAATTCTGTCCAAATAATGTTGAGTCACTGCTTAGAAGATGTTGGCACTGAATTTCCCTTATGGTTGTGATATTCACATCAGAGATCGACATTTTACCCAGGCTCTGCCACTAACCCACGACCTTGGGCAAATCACACAACCACTCTGGAATTCCTTTTGATAATTCTTAAGTTTTCCTTCTAGCTCTGAAATTCTGAGTATGTTTTAAGAGATCTGATTAGTACAAGAAGGTAGAAATGAATTAGTTAAGACCTACAAATTGTGGCAGGAGGAATTGATATTTATGACGTGCAGCTATTCCTTTTCAGTAACTCCAAATGGTTAGAAACTCTTGAGGTAGGCTTATTTTAGAAGAAATACAAAATCTTTATGTAGATATACTCATTCATTCAACAAGTATTTATAGAAGACTCATTATATGCCAGGCATTATGTTAAAGGCTGGCAATACAATGACAGAAAAAGAGAGAAAAAAATGCCTGGTCTCCAAGAGCTGGCTGTCTAGTAGGGAAGGCAGACAATTTTAGACAAGAAATAACAATAAAGTGGAATAAGTATTATCATGGGATCTCAACTATGAAGACAAAACATACAGCTCAGATCAAACCTGGGCTATAAGTCAGGGAAGGCTTCACTGCAGATGGGCTGTCTATGCTGAGAATATGCATTCCTATGATTTTTATTTGGAAGGACATATTGAATAGAGCATGCAATAAAAATATTTATTTGTTCCAGGCCCAGACTAAGTGTTTAAGACTCAGAGCTTATGGAGAAGAATTTTAACACATCTCATAAATGCACATACCTCTCCAAGTTTTAGCAATCATTTGATCATAAATTCACTGACTCCCATGAGAATTCTTCCATTGGATCAAGTTCTGGGGTATGGATGACAATATTATTTAAGAGATAATCACTCCTTGTCATTCTATACTTAAGGCCCTACACAGCTTCCAAAGAGTATATAATAGGTGAATAAGAGGTTTTAAGGAACGACTTATTGATTAATGATATGTTTTAATTTTTCAAAGTCCTTTCACATATTTAATCTTCCATAATCCTAATATTTGCAAAGCAGAAATTATACTATACTGACACTTCACCCTAGAGGTTATGGAAATTCTCATTTATAACAGGTATCATGTTTCTAAGACAGACCTGATTGCAAATACTCTGTCTTGTGGCCAACACAATTATATCCACATTCACCATAGCATGAGTGTGATGGTTAATGCTGAGTGTCAACTTGATTGGATTGAGGGATACAAAGTATTAATCCTGGGTGTGTGTGTGCCAAAAGGGATTAACATTTGAGTCAGTGGGCTGCAGAAGGCAGATCCACCCTTAATCTGATGGGCACAATCTAATCAGCTTCAAGCGAAGCTGGCGAGACTGGCCTAGCCTCTCAGCCTACATCTTTCTCCCATGCTGGATGCTTCCCGCCCTCGAACACTGGACTCCAAGTTCAGATTTGAGACTCGGACTGACTCTTTTTGTTCCTCAAGCTTGCGGACAGCCTATTGTGGAAACCTGTGATTGTGTAAGTTAATACTTAATAAACTCCCCTATATATATGTATATCCTATTAGTTCTGTCTCTCTACAGAATGCTGACTCATACAGATTTTGGTAGCAGGAGTGGTTCTAGAGGAAAAGAATATTAAGGATGGAGTTGTTTTGTTGGTTTTGGGGTTTCTGAAGTTGGCTGCTTAATATGATTAGACCCTAAAATGCCAAGGACTCTACTTCTAATACTATGGAGAACACTGATAGTCCTTGGTGTAAACTGTTTAGAGAGTTATGCAAAATTAAATGCATTTGACACTCCTGATTCACCGCTCATGAGAGGCAAGGAGTTTAGTGACTCTCTATGTAATAACTTTGACCATATGTGGAGAACCAAGAAACATAATGAAGCTGGTTGGTTGTTCCTAAGTTCAGTTGAAAAAGTGATGAAAGAAAATGATGAACTCAGGGATTCTGTTTCCTGGCTTCAGAAGCAGATACCGCGCCTCAAATCTGATAAGACTGTCCTGAGTGAAAGACTCCCGTAGAGAAAGAGTTGAAATTGTGGAAAACAGACACAAGTTCTTATCATGCAAGTGGCTGACTTACAACAAAAGGTACGTGCACAGCCTCGCCAGGTGTCTACTGTTAGAAGCATTGATTGGAAAAGAATGGGACCCTGCAACTTGGAATGGGGACATGTGGAAGACCCCAGTGAAGCTGGGGACACTGAGTTTGTAAACTCTGATGAACCTTTATTTGCCAGAAGGAACAGCTTCCCAATCTGCAGTAGTGGCAACATCCCCTCCCAGACCTATGCTGCCATCAGCCTTTCCACTTCTGTCTGAAGAGATAAACCCTGTGCTGCCTGAGGCAACTGTGATGGCCTCCCCTGAGGCAGCTGCCGGGCCAAATAGTGTTAATTCTCCTCAGGAGCCATCCCCAACACCCATGTTTGCTTCTAGACCTATAACTAGACTAAAGTCCCAGTGGGCCTCTAGAGATGAGGTTGAGAGTGTGACCCAATAGGAGGTGTGCTACACTTGAAAAGAACTGTTTGAATTCTCTCATTTATATAAACAGCAATCTGGAGAATAGGCATGGGAATGCATATTAAGGGTATGGGACTATGGTGGAAGGAACATAGAGTTGGATCAGGCTGAATTTATTGATTTGGGCCTGCTCTGCTTTTAATACTGCAGCTCCAGGAGTTAAAAAAGGTTCTAATAGTTTATTTGCTTGGTTAGCTGAAATATGGATTAAAAGATGACTCACTGTGAGTGAGCTGGAAATGTCTGATCTCCCCTGGTTTAATGGAGAGGAAGGGACCCAAAGGTTTAGGGAGACTGGGATGGTGGAGTGGATTAGTCACTTTAGACCCATCTGGGAGGGTCCAGAAGATATACCCTTGAACAATGCCTTGTGAAATAGATTTATGAGGGCAGCACCCGCATTTTTGAAGAGTCCTATAATTGATCTTCTCTGCATGTCAGATCTAACAGTGGGAGCCAAGTCACTCAACTACAAAATTTAAATATAGTGGGAATAATTGGATCCTGAGGTGTCGGGGCCAAGTGGTGGCACTCAGTCGTCAAAGGCAAGGTGGGCATAGCTACCATAATGGACAGCAGAGGCAAAGCAACAATCAGAATAGCCCGATTCATGTAGAGCTCTGCCATTTGCTAATTAATCAAGATGTTCCTAGAAGTGAAATTTATAAGAGGCCTACTGCATTTCTACTTAATTTATACAAGCAGAAAATTTCAAAGTCAAATGGACAAAAAACTAATTTGAATTGTAAAAACAAAGAATTATGGCCCCTTAATCAATTTCCAGACTTGAGCCAGTTTACAGACCCAGAACCCCTTGAATGACAAATCTGATAAGACTGTCCTGAGTGAAAGACTCCCGTAGAGAAAGAGTTGAAATTGTGGAAAACAGACACAAGTTCTTATCATGCAAGTGGCTGACTTACAACAAAAGGTACGTGCACAGCCTCGCCAGGTGTCTACTGTTAGAAGCATTGATTGGAAAAGAATGGGACCCTGCAACTTGGAATGGGGACATGTGGAAGACCCCAGTGAAGCTGGGGACACTGAGTTTGTAAACTCTGATGAACCTTTATTTGCCAGAAGGAACAGCTTCCCAATCTGCAGTAGTGGCAACATCCCCTCCCAGACCTATGCTGCCATCAGCCTTTCCACTTCTGTCTGAAGAGATAAACCCTGTGCTGCCTGAGGCAACTGTGATGGCCTCCCCTGAGGCAGCTGCCGGGCCAAATAGTGTTAATTCTCCTCAGGAGCCATCCCCAACACCCATGTTTGCTTCTAGACCTATAACTAGACTAAAGTCCCAGTGGGCCTCTAGAGATGAGGTTGAGAGTGTGACCCAATAGGAGGTGTGCTACACTTGAAAAGAACTGTTTGAATTCTCTCATTTATATAAACAGCAATCTGGAGAATAGGCATGGGAATGCATATTAAGGGTATGGGACTATGGTGGAAGGAACATAGAGTTGGATCAGGCTGAATTTATTGATTTGGGCCTGCTCTGCTTTTAATACTGCAGCTCCAGGAGTTAAAAAAGGTTCTAATAGTTTATTTGCTTGGTTAGCTGAAATATGGATTAAAAGATGACTCACTGTGAGTGAGCTGGAAATGTCTGATCTCCCCTGGTTTAATGGAGAGGAAGGGACCCAAAGGTTTAGGGAGACTGGGATGGTGGAGTGGATTAGTCACTTTAGACCCATCTGGGAGGGTCCAGAAGATATACCCTTGAACAATGCCTTGTGAAATAGATTTATGAGGGCAGCACCCGCATTTTGAAGAGTCCTATAATTGATCTTCTCTGCATGTCAGATCTAACAGTGGGAGCCAAGTCACTCAACTACAAAATTTAAATATAGTGGGAATAATTGGATCCTGAGGTGTCGGGGCCAAGTGGTGGCACTCAGTCGTCAAAGGCAAGGTGGGCATAGCTACCATAATGGACAGCAGAGGCAAAGCAACAATCAGAATAGCCCGATTCATGTAGAGCTCTGCCATTTGCTAATTAATCAAGATGTTCCTAGAAGTGAAATTTATAAGAGGCCTACTGCATTTCTACTTAATTTATACAAGCAGAAAATTTCAAAGTCAAATGGACAAAAAACTAATTTGAATTGTAAAAACAAAGAATTATGGCCCCTTAATCAATTTCCAGACTTGAGCCAGTTTACAGACCCAGAACCCCTTGAATGAAGGGGAGTTTGGAACCCCTTGAGGAAGGACCCTACTACATTACCGACAATTTATGCAGTGACTCTTTTTCCCATCCTTCCCCCAGGAGATCTCCAGCCTTTTGCCAGGGTACCTGTGGACTGGGGAAAGGGAAATGATCAGACATTTGGGAACTACTGGACACTGGCTCTGAGCTGATGTTGATTCTAGGGTACCCAAAATGTCATTGAGGTCCTCCCATTAAAGTAGGGGCTTATGGAGGTCAGGTAATTAATGGAGTTTTGCTCAGGTCTGACTTACAGTGGGTCCGGTGGGTCCCCAGACTCATCCTGTAGTCATTTCCCCAGTGCCAGAATGCATAATTGGCATAGACATACTTAGTAACTGGCAGAACCCCTACATTGGCTTCCTGACTGGTAGGCCATTATGGTGGGAAAGACCAAATGGAAGCCATTAGAGATGGCTCTATCTAGAAATATAGTAAATCAAAAACAATACTGCATCCCTGTAGGGATTGCAAAGATTAGTGCCGCCATCAAGGACTTGAAAGATGCAGGGTGGTGAGTCCTACCACATCCCTGTTCAACTCTCCCACCTGGCCTGGGCAGAAGACAGATGGATCTTGGAGAATGACAGTGGGTTATTATAAACTTAACCAAGTGGTGACTCCAACTGCAGCTGCTGTACCAGATGTGGTTTCACTGCTTGAGCAAACGAACACATCTCCTGGTACCGGGTATGTAGCCATTGATTCGGCAAATCCATTCCTATCCATAAGGCCCACCAGAAGCAATTTGCCTTTAGCTGGCAAGGCCAGCAATATACCTTTACTGTCCTGCCTTCAGGGTATATCAACTCTCTAGCTTTGTGTCATAATCTTATTCAGAGAGACCTTGATCACGTTTCGTTTCTACAAGGTATCACACTGGTCCATTACATTGATGACATCATGCTGATTGCATCCAATGAGCAAGAATTAGCAAACGCACTAGACTTATTGGTGAGACATTTGCGTGCCAGAGAATGGGAAATAAATCCGACTAAAATTCAGAGACCTTCTACCTCAGTAAAATTTCTAGGGGTCCAGTGGTGTGGGGCCTGTCGAGATATTCCCTCTAAGGTGAAGGATAAGTTGTTGCATTTGGCCTACAACCAAGAAAGAGGTGCAACAACTACTGGGCCTATTTAGATTTTGGCAGCAACACATTCCTCACTGGGGTGTGTTACTGTGGCCCATTTATTAAGTAACCCAAAAGGCTGCCAGTTTTTAGTGGGGTCCAGAACAGGAGAAGGCTCCGCAACCGGCTCAGGCTGCTGTGCAAGTTGCTCTGCCACTTGGGCCATATGACCCAGCAGATTCAACGGTGCTTGAGGTGTCAGTGGCAGATAGGGATGCTGTTTGGAGCCTTTGGTTGATCACCGCAGAGGCCTCTAAGATTTTAGAACAAGGCCCTGCCATCTTCTGTGGATGACTACTCTCCTTTTGCTGTTATTGGGCTTTGGTGGAAACTGAACATTTGGCTACGGGTCATCAAGTCACCATGCAAACTGAATTGTCCATCATGAACTGAGTGCTTTCTGGCCCATTCAGCCATAAAGCGGGTCGTGCACAGCAACATTCCATCATCAAGTGGAAGTGGTATATATGTGATCGGGCTTGAGCAGGTTCTGAAGGCACAAGTTAGTTACATGAGGAAGTGGCTCAAATGCCCATGGTCTCCAGTCTTACCACCCTGCCTTCTCCCTCAGCCTCCATGGATGGCCTCATGGGGAGTTCCCTATGATCAGTTGACAGAGAAGAGAAGACTAAGGCCTGGTTCACAGATGGTTCTGCATGGTATGCAGGCACCACCTGAAAGTGGACAGCTGTAGCACTACAGCCCTTTCTAGGACATCCCTGAAGGACAGCAGTGAAGGGGAATCTTTCCAGTGGGCAGAACTTCGAGCAGTGCACCTGGTTGTGCACTTTGCATGGAAGGAGAAATGACCAGATATATGATTATATACTGATTCATGGGCTGTAGCCAATGGTTTGGCTGGATGGTCGGGGACTTGGAAGAAGCATGATTGGAAAATTGGTGACAAAGAAATTTAAGGAAGAGGTATGAGGATGGACCTTTTTGAGGGGTCAAAAAATGTGAAGATATTTGTGTCCCATGTCAGTGTTCACATGGAGTGATTTCAGCAGAGGAGGATTTAAATAATGACCTATTCTGTGGGCACCACTCAGCTTCTTTCCCCAGCCACCCGTGTCATTGCCCAATGGGCCCATGAACAAAGTGGCCATGGTGGCAGGGATGAAGGTTGCACATGGGCTCAGCAACATGGACTTCCACTCACCAAGGCTGACATGGCTATTGCCACTGCTGAGTGCCCAACTTGACAGCAGCAGAGACCAACATTGAGCCCTCGATATGGCACCATGTGTCAGGTTGATTATATTGGACCTCTCCCATCATGGAAAAGGCAGATGTTTGTCCTAACTGGAACAGACACTTACTCTGGATATGGGTTTGCCTATCCTGCACACAATGCTTCTGCCAAGACTATCATCCATGGACTCACTGAACGCCTTATCCATCGTCATGGTATTCCACACAGCATTGCCTCTGACCAAGGCACTCACTTTATGGCTAAAGAAGTGTGGCAGTCAGCTCACGCTTGTGGAATTCACTGGTCTTACCATGTTCCCCATCATCCTGAAGCAGCTGGATTTATAGAATGGTGAACTGGCCTTTTGAAGTCACAATTACAATGCCAACTAGGTGACAATACTTTGCAGGGCTGGGGCAAAGTTCTCCAGAAGGCCATGGTGGCAGGGATGTATGCTCTGCATCAGTGTCCCATATATGGTACTGTTTCTCCCATAGCCAGGATTCACGGGTCTAGGAATCAAGGGGTGGAAGTGGAAGCGGAAAAACTCACCATCACCCCTAGTGATCCACTAGCAAAATTTTTGCTTCCTGTTCCTGCAACATTATGTTCTGCTGTCCTTGAGGTCTTAGCTACAAAAACAGGAACGCTGCCACCTGGAGACACAATGATTCCATTAAACTGAAGTTAAGATTGCCACCTGGACACCTTGGGCTCCTCCTACCTTTAAGTCAACAGGCCAAGAAGGGAGTTACAGTGTTGGCTAGGGTGACTGACCCAGACTATCAAGATGAAATCAGTCCACTACTCCACAACAGAGGTAAGGAAGAGTATGCATGGAATACAGGAGATCCATTAGGGTGTCCATTAGGGTATTATCATGCTTTGTGACTGAAGTCAATGGGAAACTACAACCGCCCAATCCAGGTAGGACTACAAATGACCCAGACCCTTCAGGAATGAAGGTTTGGGTCACTCTACCAGGAAAAAAACCGTGACCTGCTGAGGTGCTTGCTGAAGGCAAAGGGAATACAGAATGGGTAGTAGAAGAAAGTAGTAATCATTACTAGCTACTTGAACAGCTGCAGAAATGAGGACTGCAATTGTCATAAGTATTCCCTCCTTCTTCTGTTAAAAACACGTTTGTGCATGTATACACTTGTACTAAGAAAAGATCTTCGTTTTATTTCCTTTTCCTCTATCATGTGACATAAGATGTATTGACCGCATATCAGCAGTTAAGTATTAACTTTATGTAATAGTATTTGGGTTGGTGGTTGGTGTGTTTCCAGTTGTATGAAGGATAGTTATATTATGTTAGGCATTATCATGACCTCATTATTGTCTTTATTTGAAGATTATGTATGATCTCAGGAGATGTGTATGGGTTCAAGTTGACAAGTGGTGGACTTGTGATGGTTAATACTGAGTGGCAACTTGATTGGATTGAGGGATACAAAGTATTAATCCTGTGTGTCTGCATGATGCTGCCAAAAGGGATTAACATTGGAGTCAGTGGGCTGGGGAAGGCAGAGCCACCCTTAATCTGGTGGGCACAATCTATCAGCTTCCAGGGAATATAAAGCAGACAGAAAAACGTGAAAAGGTGAGGTGGGCCTAGGCTCCCAGCCTACATCTTTCTCCCATGCTGGACACTTTCTGCCCTTGAAAATTGGACTCCAAGTTCTTCAATTTTTAGACTCAGACTGACTCTCCTTGCTCCTCAAGCTTACAGACAGCCTATTGTGGGAAGCTGTGATCGTGTAAGTTAATACTTAATAAACTCCCACGTGTGTGTGTGTATAAATATCCTACTAGCTCTATCTCTTTAGAGAACCCTGACTAATACAATCAGTTATGAGATTTAGCTTGGTTAAGGTGGTTGCCATATGTTACAGAGACATTTAAGAAGGTGTAACTTCATGAGTGCAGAAGACCCTATGTCATGCCAAAGGAAAATCATAAAGAGACAATATTTTGAATTTAAAATCAATCCACTTTGAAGTTGCTTTGATATCCAATTTATTCACTTATTATTCATTGGATATCCTGCACACACGCATGAACAGATATGAGGCTAATAAAGAGTGGAATATTAGTTTGAAAGCTTTACAAACTTCTAAGGTAATAATATAATTTAACTTGTTTTACAGATGGAGAAAGATCACAGAAATTATCTCCCTTTTAGAGTCAGTGCCTTGAATTATTGCTTCTTGATTTCAAATTATTATTCATTGCTTGCCTTATTATTGAACTTTTCTTGTTTCTTTGTCTTTTCTCTGCAACTATTAGATCAAAGGTTCTTTGAGGGTAGGGACTGTGTTCTTCCTCCAGAATGCCCAATTTTGAAACTATTAGGCCTTCAACAAGTGTTTACCAAGGGCTATGATTAGTTCAAAAACCTAGGAATGAATTAGCTGCAGAACTACGCATTGTGATGATTAAAAACATTTCAAACAATGTTTCTCAAAGTTTAATGTGTGCAATATTTAAAAAGGAAGCTTGTTAAATATGGATACCTAAATCTCATTCCCAAAGATTCTTTTGTCTTTCCTCTTAAATCATTACCTCCTCTGCCTCCCTGTTATTAGAATTACTTTTGTGGGCAGAACAAATTTAGGAAAAATGAGACACACTAGGGTCTTGAGACTGTACTGATGATTCTTGCAGAGAAAAAATTTGACATAGGTAAGTAGGTCTGTTCTTCTCTCCTCCACTTTCACTTCCTTCTTTCTTTCTGTACATACTTATTGTGCACCCATTACATTTTAGATACTGATCTAGGTCCTGGAGTTAAACTGTTCAACAAGATGTAAAAAGACACTGCTGTCACAGCGCTTAGATTCCAGTTGGGGGAAGGGCAGAAAATAGACAAGTAAACTTTAAGATTATTTCAGATATTGTTAAATGTTATAAGGAAAATAAAACAGGCTAATACGACAGGGAATGACTGTTGAAGAGGGGGCTAGTTAAAGAATGTGGTTCACAAGAAGATGACATGTGACCTGATGACTGAATGACCAGAAGAAATCAACCATGCAAAAGACTTGGGGAAGAGCTTTCCAGGAAGCGAGAAGAGCATGTGCAAAGGTCCGGAGGCAGAATGAATGTTCACAGATCAGCAGGAAAGCCAGCATGCCTGGAATTTAAGAGTGAGCCAGGTTAAACTCATCTGCCATTTACAGGAGGATAGTGGTATCTTGAAATTATCCCGTGGGAAGCTGGAAAAATTATCCTGGCTGTCACAGATTTAAGGACGGTTAAGTATTTTAATAAATGTTATAAAAAAACATTTATCCTGTTAAAAGTGACTACATTATTGCAACTCTTCACTCATGAAACAGTGTTCTTTTTCTGATTTTGGGGGTTTGAAGCTTTGTGGTAACAGCATTTCATTATCATTGGCAGATTACATTTTATAATACCTGAACATTGAAAATTAGCTCATTTTGAATTTCCTTGAGATTCAAATGATTTAGCATTCATTTCAGTCATTCATTCACAACTCAAATGTCATAACATACGGTCAAATACATTATGTACACTTGTATTTGAGAATTTTTTACACTTTTCTAAAGGAGGAATACTCATCCCATAATTTCAAAATAAGTTAGATGGCATTTATCCAAATCCTGGTTTTGGATTATTATTTTTCAATTTTTGCACTGATTGTCTTACCACTCCAACTGGATAGGTACCAGTTAATAGTAATAGTACTATTACAACTAAACAATTTTGATTTGTCTGAATAACTGAGTGCCTAAAAAAGGAAAGAACTAAGGACAAGTATGTTATTGGTATGTGTAAAATCCATCCCTGGGGGCTACTTCTGAAGCAAAGAGATAGCTGCTCAGCTGTAGACCCCACTGATCACTGCCCTTTCAGAAGCCATTTCAGTAAAGGGTAGCCTGGGTGATAGTGGGCCTTCTGTGATAAGAGTCTATCCTCTAAAAATGGGAATTAGCTCACAGTTTCATTTTACAGGGTCTACCAGATGGCAAATGACCTCGTCTACCCAAACGAGATCTGGACTGGAAACTGAACTGCATTCCAAGTTCCCTTCCACTCTACTATAAGACTTGGAGCTTTCCTCTAAGGATTTCTTGATTTAATATGTGTGTGTGTGTGTGTGTGTTAGCTTGGTTATACATTAGGCTGCAGTTCTAAATGCAGAAGTTTCCCAAAGCCATGAAAATTGGCTTCTTCAGTTGTACCTAAGCAATCTTGTTATCATTGGCTTCCAAAAACTGGGACCAAGAGAGTAATGTTAGAATACAGCTATAGTACCTGAAGAGACAGACATGTAACACGAGGGAAATGAGTTGGTGGAACATTTGTGGGAAGAGGTCTGGGGAAAGGGATTGGGAAAGAAGAGAAAGACTCTAACAGAAAATGCCTTCATTATGACAAGAAACTCCATGTAGCCCTCATTTAGTGATACTGAAATTACAACTGCAGCTCGCATAGTTTGTGAAAGAGGAAGTAGAGAATATGACCATGAAAAGTGATATTTTAAGCCTCAACACATGCTGCTCATCACTGACTTGACTTGCAGCATATCTTTCAACAAAAGCACATAGTGATTTAATCTCAACAGTAATTCAGTCTGCAGCCATATGAGACAAGACCATCATTGCAGACAGGCTGTAATTTGTGAAACTCAGGTGCTGGGGATTAGGACCACCTGTTGAATTTAATCTTGGAACTGTTAATGTTAACAACATCATGTAACTGAGCATAAACACTACATATTTATCAGTCTTTGGGGCCTCCAGCTATGGAGGTGTGAACATTTTCCTAAATAATATCTGTAACTCTCTCCAGACTCTGTAAATCAATGGCAGATAAAAAAGGCTGTTGGAATTCTGATTCAATATGCAGCAGCATATGGCTTGGTGGTCATCACATCCAGCATATTCCATCATTTTTCTGAGGCCTGATGTGAGGGTAAAAGAAAAATAAGCAATCTGAGTATCATCTGGCAATATAATAAGAATAGAAAAGCTTTCATTTCTTACTCTCCCCTGTGCTAATTGGAAAAAAAAAATTCCTAGCATTATTCTAACAAATGTCTTCCACCTTTGCCTTCGAAAGACTATAGAAAGATCTCAAATAAACCTAATTAAACAGCAACTTTTGGAGAGAATATAAACAACATTTTACATATGCACCTTCATATGACCATCCATAAGGGAACTCTGCCCAATTTCCTGTCAGCTAAATAGTAGCCGTAAAGAGAATCAGTTAATGCATTCTGAGTTTATATTTAGTTCAGTGGGACAATTGGGATAATGTCTAAACGGAAGACATAGACTTTAAGATATGCCTTTGTTCCCTTGCTTGCGGTGACATGAACTCCCTCAAAACATTTGGGTATAGAATTTTGTGAGATGTTGGTGTTCCATGAAATAATTTCACTGATATTCATATTTATCTCCAAAGACCTTCTTCTACTAGGAATTCCAATGACTGTCACACAATATTTATCATTCATATAGCACTTCACAATTTGTAAAACCCTTTTACTGCGTATCATTTCAATTTTCCATGTAGAGTATCAACATCCCCCCCACCAAATAGAAAAGGACTGTTCTTTGTTTCAGTAAAATAAGGCTCTGATAAACAAAAATTGAAATCAAATATATTTGTGTCAATAAACATTGTTTTGAACATAAACCTTGGGGTATCATACTTTACATTTAAAGCTATCAATCGATTGTTTAGCTGCGTGTCTGTCCAGCAGAAAGAACACAAGAAGAAAAGTATGAGCAAAATCTCTTCCCAAAAGCTGGTCAAAACTTTTCAGCAAATTTACCTTTTGATGCTGCCATTAATCAAAACTTCTCAAGTTTAGATAGCCATCTTCCACCAAACAATAGCATGGAAATCGGGTGAGCTCAGTATATCCATCGCATACACCAGCTTACACATAAACACCACAGCCATTCCACAGTCAGAAGGCTAATGGGTTTCTAAACTTTCCTGAAAACGTCCAGCCCTTATCGGTTGCTTCCACATGCAGATACAACAGCCATATAATCAACAACAACTAAGGGGGAGGAGCGCAAAAGAAAGCCTGTAACTGTAAAATTGATAGCCATCTACTTTGCGATTTTAAGTCTACTAACACCCCAACCCCTGCTTCCTGCCCACAAAAATAAATAAACTTAAATAAGATAAATACAATAAATAAATAAAGGGCTCCTGATGAAATTGATTCCTCCTTTTTTGCTTCCCTGAACTTCTTCCCATTGCCAAAATTCCACTTTTTCAAAGACAGCTTTCCTTGATCTTTCCAGGGAAGTCATCGTTCTCATTTTTGCACCCCTACAGTACTGTTCATATCTAGTATTTATTATACATTTTAATCTATCGGTTTATCTATCTACACACATTTCATAGTATATTGTTTTGTCCTCAGGTATTTACAGATCTGTAAGACGGGGTCCTGCCTTAAATTCTTTTACACCTTTCAAATCCTTAGCATTATGCATTAAACAACTGTGTGGCAATATTTTGAATGCCACTTTTAAAAAGTTTGGCTTTTTCACATGGTTAGAGCGACCTTTTCACACAAAAGGAGTATCTACTATATATTACTTCGGTTCACAACCATAAAATCTAGTAAAATAAAAGGAATAATTGGGAGATTTCAAGAAATCCTCTAGCTTTATAAAGCTGAGTGGAATTGCGTTTTAATAAAAACATATGAGCAACTTCAAATAATGAGGGATACACTTAAACTGTATTAAAATATCTTCAGAATCAGCAAACTTGATTAGGATTCTCCCAGAGGCTTCACACACTGAACCCAGATATTTATTATTCCAGGGAAAGGAGACTCAATTTTTAAAAATTCATCTTATTAATTATTAGCCACGCCATCCAGCAGCTTCCCGGAAGGCAGAGGAAGACAGGCTCACAATGATGAGTTTCAAACCAATGGAAGCTGAGTTTGTGCCTCAAGTCTTCCATGCCTGCCTGGGCACCGCTCCCCAGGGCTGAGAGAATTCAGCCCAAAGCAATGCGCTGGAGAGATCAGAGGGGAACGTTGGATCCTGAGCAGTGGCCGCGGGCTGGCTGCGCTCACCCTCCGGTTCCGGGTCGGAGGAACGCTCAGGCTGGTACCCGCGCCAACCCCAGTTTCCTCCCACCAGGGAGCGACTCGGCAGCCAAACCCGAGGCTCCGGACCTCCATCCGCAGCTGCAATTCTGGGGATCAGGGAGTTCTAGTTCCAGGGCCGATTTCTGCTGGGAAGTTAGGCTTTGGGGTCCACTCACCTCACCCCTATTTTCCACAAAACTTTGTGTCTTTCTCCAAATAAGAATTCATACCAAGTTGGAACTAGCCCACCCTACCCCAGCAGGTCCACTCCCCTCCAGCCTCCGAAGGGCACCTACTCACAGCGCCTCCCAGCCCCGGGAAAGGGGGAAGGCTCAGGTGTGCAGGATCCCCAGGCTGAGTGGCGAGCGGGCTGGCGAGCATGCTGTCACCTTGTGGTCCGCCACGCCGAGGTATCCGTCCAGTGGCCGCGGTCCCGCGGGGACCCCGGGGCGCGGCTGGGGGCTGCTCTTCGCCGCCGGCAGCGAGCTGCCGGTGGCCGACGCCTGCTGCTGCTGTTGCTGCTGCTGCTGCGGGGGCCGCTCCTTCTGGCCGCCGAGGCTGCTGTACACGAGCAACAAGCTGGTGCACATGGTGGTGAGCGCTAAACACACTGCTAGACCATGGCGCTGTGGGCGGGCGGGAGAGAGGAGAGGAGAGGGGCTGAGTACAGACAACGGAGGAGCGCGCCCAGCGGGGACACCTGCGCGGTGGTCACACTAGTGGGGGAGATTTGGCGCGGGGGACGGCTTGGGCCCCAGCCCCGCCGCACGCAACTGGGACAGAGAAAGCACCGTCCCCTTGCGTACCGCAAGGGATGCTTGGGGCGCGTCGCTGCTTTCGGCCGCCGCCGCCCAGATCTCTCGGTAGAGGGCAGGTGATGTACGGCCCCAGGCTGAGGGAGGGAGCGCGCCGGGGCCGAGGGCAGGGGTGGGTTTGCACTTTGGGGAAGGGTCCGTCTACCTCAGCCACCCCAGCCAAGCTGCTGGAATGTTGAGTCCTTAACACTTCTCCTTTCCTGGGGCCCTGGGGCTCTCCTTTGGCGATCCTTGCAAGTTTGAAATCCAAGAAAACGAAGAAAGTCTGCAAAGGTCCCTCCTCCCCGTCCCTCTTAGTTTTTGGCAGGCTGTTGCTTTTGGGCACCCCCATCCCTGGAGCAATCTGCCCACTCCTCCATCGCTCCTGCAGCTCTCTGCCACCCCCTCGGACCTCTCGCCGGAGATCTAGGAGGCGAGGCAACCCGGGTTCCCATCCTGGCTCTGGGATTCCGAGCCAGGCAGAGCTGGAGAATCGGGAGGGAACGCGGAGCCGGTAGAAAGTTGTCCCTTTGTAACAGGCGACCTCGCGGCCCAGGGTTAGGCGTCCCGGAGTCTCCCCGGTGCGTCCAGCGGACCCTGAGCCCGGGGATCCCCCTCTTTGCCCAGTAGAGTTGCCACAACTGACTCACCATCAGGGTCTTCATTTTGGGCACCTCTTTTGTGCAGAATCCTCAGGCTCGCGTGTCCGGGGCCACTTTTTCCTGGAGGATTTCCATGATGGGTGATGGGGCGGAGGCGGCTCTGATTTTTGCCCAGCAGCCGGCCGCGGCAGATCGCGCGCGGGAGCCGCGGGACCCGGGAAGCGCCGCTGTTGCAGAGATTAGAGACAGAATTAAAACTGAACCGGACCCTCGTAGTCTCTCAGTGATCTACACAACTGCCGCCTGCCGCCGCCTGCTGGGTCCTAAAGTCCTCTGCATCCCCCTCCCCGCCTCCAAAAAATAATCTGAAATTTTCAGTAGTGAAATTTCTGGGCAGAGAGAGTTAACCAAGCCAGTGTACCTGCTTCTTGGTCTGCGGGCTTATTTATCTTTAAAGAAGTCATCAAGTAATAAAGAAGGAGAACCTGATTAGATTCTGAACGTGATAGCCATTTGAAAATTTGCAAACTAAATTTTCTGTTTTGCGATGTTGATAAAAACAAGTCAGCCTCCCCGATGTCAACAACTCTATAGCGTTTGTATTTATGTTCGTAGCATAGAGAAATCTATAATTAAATTATTTTTCTTAAAAAATTATTTATTATTCCGTTTTTCAATTGCTCGCTTTATAATTTTCTCTTCCCTCTTATTTTTACTTTATCCGATCCAGTTATTCTCATGGAATCTTTAGCTCACAATGTTTCGTCTCAAGTATTTCATTTATTATTTTCATTAAATATTGCAATTTATATTTCTGCCTAACCTTTGAGGTTCCTGGTGTTCATCTAAATGATCTTAAAGTTTTAAAAACATTCAGCATGTCACAGCTACATGATTAACTTGACCTGTAGATTCTTCCTAATTTGGATGAAGAATTTCTGTCTGCTAGAGATAAAACTGCATATGGCTTATTTCCTAATCCTAAGGTCTTTGGTGCTTTCCGTTGGTCTACTGTACTGACTGCACATAATTTCACATTCAGGACTTCAATTAAAATTAAAAGAACATAATTATTGTCTTATGTTGGGAAATTCACATCAATAGCTTGTTTTAAGGATGCTCTCTCCTCTGCATTGAATTACAAATGGCATTTGTTAAACGTCTAATTTAGCTAAAAACGTATTTCTTGTGAAATTGCTCAGTGAAAATAGTTGTCTTAATGTATTACTTAACATCTCACCTGTAGCAGTGTAATGTTAAAGATTACATTAAGATAGAAATGATCAGCAGGCCTACTGAACCATGGGCACAATAAGAGCTTTCTCAAGGCCAAAAAAGGCATTACAATCCATTTTTAATCTTCCCTAATCTATTGCTGGACTGATGATACAACAGGAACTATTTTTATCTTATGAGGCATCCTTCCATACTTAGTATTAAGAAAGTTAAAATTATTGGTGCAATAACGAACATCAGAGCAACGTGTTTGGGAGAGGGCAAGAAAGCACATAATTTAGCCTTTCAAGGAAAAGCAAAATAGGAAGCACTGTCCAACATTGCCAGCCTTGAAGCTATTTATTCAGTTTGTGCTTTAGGCATGAATAGTATCAGTTGTTAGGGCAGGAAAAGCAGCAGCCAGAGGAGAATCTTATCAGGTCTTGGCAATTCTTTATTGTATGGTTGCACTTGACACTCAAATTAATGAAACAAAGGACCAACTTGATGAATCATTGGAAGCAGATTATCTGTGTTTCTCCAGGGATCCTTTTAGATGCTATTAGAAGCAGCTACTGCATTTTTCAGGATTATTCCCTCTCCATCTAGCAAGTTGCCCAGTGATTGATAAAACAATTCTAACATATTTTGCCATGCCAAACAGAGGCATCATATTTATGATTTAAGTTCATGGCGGCATGTTGGACATCTGTTACACTGTATGTCTGACCAAATTCATTAAGCTTATGGGTTTTTTTCCCTTCCTGGGATAGCAGTTAGCTAGTTGCTAAATCTACTTATGAAATGGCCAGGGTAAATTTAAAAATGTAATTCAGAGCTTGATTTGAAAGATTTCAAGGTCTTGACTTTTACATATTTGATTAGATGAATGCGGCTGTTTTAGGCATTCTGGCTTGAGAGCCAAATGGACAAGATAGGGTGAGGGAAGCGAGATAAAGAAAACAAATCATAGAATTTACTTCAATTTGATGATCACTAATGATCACCTGTTATTTGGTGGTTCTGTATTAGAGAATACAGTGGTGAATAAGACAGACCTTCTCCTCTAAGAGCTTACAGCCTAATATGTGTGTGTGTATGCACGTGTGTTGAGACAAGTTCCTGAATAGGCAATAAAAGGCAGAGTACTATAGATTCAACATAAATTTATCAAGCACTTCCTATGTTAAGCACTTACTCTGTTGAGTACCTACTATGTGCCAGGCATTGGTGATACCTGGATCAATAGACCACTTGCTATCATCATAGTCTATTCCCAGATAAGTGCTTAGAATCTTTCTGTTACAACCTTTAGGAACAATCAACATACCTGATTTGTTTTTCAACTTCTAAATGCCTGCTTATGTAAGGTCTGAGGACTTTGTTATTTCAAGGGCATCTACCTATGTTTATGTACCTTTATATGCACCTTTAAGTTAATCATTTGAATAGCTACACAGAGTAGAAAACAGGCAGCATTCACAAACACTTGACTGACTTGGAGACAAGTGGACAAGTAGACAAGTCAGTGAAGCTTTTTTAGTTCATCTAACTTGCACAGTTCAATACAATGTGAGTTGAGAAATCACAATTTGTTTCTCAAAATCCAGATAGCTGAGATGGATTTCTCACCATTTAAAATTTTGCCACATTTCTGCCTCTGGTGCCATCACATCCAATCAAATAGCTTCTTCCTTTTGAAAAAAGGAAAAAAAGAAAGGAAAAGAAATTGAGTGTTCTGCAATGTAGGTTATGTGATAAAATGAAGGTGAGAATTGACGAAACAAGGCATGTCATAGGGCGATGAGAGAGCAGGTGGAATCTGTGCTCAGAGGGAACACCAGCCTATGCTCACGCCACAAAAGGCAGCAAGAAGCTACCAAAGGAGGAAGAAAGACAGACTGCTGGAAATCCACGAGCTCTGCCCACTATTCCTAAAATTCCTAAGTGACTTCTCAATTTAGAAACAAACATTTCAAACATTTCAAAGATGGATTAAAACCAGAAAACAACATAATGAACTGCATTTGAGATACAATTACTTTCCACATTATGATCTCAAAGAAAAGAAGAAAGTTTTACTACATGCAACAAGAGCAAAATTTTAATAATGGCAGAAAGTCCCCATTGGACAAACTTGATACTTACCCATTTTTGTTTGCAGTTTCCTTAGCTCTCTTCATTTTATAGGCTAAGCCTAGTGGTTCCATCGGTTGAGAATAAGCTCCTGGAATCAGGCTGTGAAGACCCGGATTCTGACTTTACCATTTTTCAGCTCTGTGACCTAGGGTATGTTACTTTGCAGGGATGTAGTTTCCACATCTGCAAAATAGCACCCACCTCAAAGCATTGTTGTGAAGGTTAAACAAGATACTACAAGTGAAATGTCTTGAGCAACACTAATAAATTGTTAATAGTATTTTATATTTATGATTAATAAACTGAGCTTGAAGGCAAAACACCAGAGCTCGACTTTTACTTCTAATTGCTGTATGACCTTGAGCAAGAGACTGTCAACATATCTATAAAATGGATATAACAAAGCCTATATCACAAATCGTTAGAGGGCTTATTAAGATACTGTGTATGTGACTGCTTTGTAAACTGTGAAGCTCTGCATAAACTAAGGTGATAGTAACTCATTCATTAATTCAACAAATATCAATTGAGCATCTACTCTGTGCCAGGTATTATTATAGGTCATGGAGATATGAACAAGACACAGACAGACTCTGCCTCATCAGGTTTACATTTAAGCAAGGATGATAAACTAATACAACAGGACCAGGCATGGTGGCTCACACCTGTAATCCCAACACTTTGGGAAGCCGAGATGGGAGAATTGCTTGAGCCCAGGAGTTCAAGACCAGCCTGGGCAACATGGTGAGACGCTGTTTCTATAAAAAAATACAAAAATTAGCTGGGCATGGTGGTGCATGCCTGTAGTCTCAGCTACTTGGGAGGCTAAGGTGGGATGACTGCTTGAGTCTGGGAGGTCGAGGTTGAAGTCAGGCATGATTGTGCCATTGCACTTCAGCCTGGCTGACAGAGCAAGACCCTGTGTCAAGAAAAAAAAGAATGTCAGATGCTAGGAAGAAAAGCAGGGGAAAAGTTAGAGATTGAAGTGTAGGAGCTGTTATAGCTAGGATGACAACAATTGAGCAGATAAATGAGTGAAGTGAAGGAGTTAGCCATGAGGCTATCTGGAGGAAGGTCATGCCATGCAAAGGGAACATCATGTGCAAACACCACGAGACAAGAGATAGCTTGCCTAAGACCTTGCTTGGCATGTTGAAGAGACAGCAAGGTGGCTAGTGAGGCTGGAATAAAGGGAGCCAGAGAGTGGTAGAGGAGGATTGGCAGAGAGGCAGTCTGGAATCAGATCATCTAGGACCTTTTCAGCCATGAAACAGATGGTGTGAAGGAAACCCACTGGAGGGATTAAGGCAGGTAAAGATTATGGATCCGTAATGCCTTGGAAAGATCACCTGACTGCTGTGCTGAGAATAGCTTTTGGAGAAGGGAGAGTGGAAACAGGGAGATCAGTTTAGGCTATTGCAATAGTCTAGGTGAAAGGAGGTCATAGAACTTTAACAAGTGACTGGATTCAAGATTTGCTGATTACTGGGTAT
This sequence comes from Rhinopithecus bieti, assembly GCF_001698545.2. Classification (NCBI taxonomy): domain Eukaryota; kingdom Metazoa; phylum Chordata; class Mammalia; order Primates; family Cercopithecidae; genus Rhinopithecus; species Rhinopithecus bieti. Next base: position 1,216,764 of record NW_016806688.1, read on the forward strand.
GAGATACTATAATAGAGGTAGAGAGGAGGGGAGGAAAACTGTAAGACTTGTGGACTGGACAGCTGGAGAATGGAGCTGCTATTTCCAATATGGGGAACACTGTGAGAGAAGAAGATTTAGGGGCTGTGGAGGGAGAATTTGGATGTAGACACAATCAGTGTGAGATGTCACAGGCACTTGCAGTTCAGCATGATGTTGGGCTTAGAGATGTGAACTGAGTATCACAAGTAGGAATGGATGAGATCACCTAGGAATGAACCACAGAACAGAAGAGGTCACAGGCCTGAGTCTTGAGAATTGCAAATTTCAGTTGCCAAGAAAAGGAGGAATCTTAGTAACCACGGTACTGAAAAACAATAAATGACTATCAGAACTTGATTTGATTTAGGTGACTGATTATTTTCATTTTAATGGATTTTCCATGCCAACGCAGTCATTTATGTTCTCAAAGCACTTTTCAAATTTTATTATTGCACCAAGCATATTTAGTCATATCTATTTACATGTTTATTGTTCATCCTCTCTTCCAGACTATAAATTTTCTATGTCTTATTACTGTTTATATCCACCAAGCCTGGCACATAACTGAGGATAATAATATTAATCACTAACATTTAGCTAGCCCTTACTATGCACCAGCACTATTCTAAGAACTTTGCATATATCAACTTATTTAGTCCCTATAACAACCTCATGAGGTAGGTACTATTACTATCCCCATTTCACAAATGAATGAACTGAAAATCAAAGAGTCATTTGTTCAAAGTCACCAAGATAGTAGATGGTAGCATTGGGGTAAATAAACATTTGATAAAACAAATACATTTTTTTGTTAAAGAATAAATGAATAAGCCAGACATGGTGACTCACACCTGTAATTACAGCACTTTGAGAAGCTGAGGCAGATGGATAGCTTGAGCAAAGGAGTTCAAGACCAGCCTGAGCAACAAGGCAAAACCCCATCTCTACAAGAAATACAAAAATTAGCCAAGCATGGTGGTCTGCATCTGTATTTCCAGCTACTAGGGAGGCTGAAGTGGGAGGATCACCTGAGCTATGGGCGGTCAAGGCTGTGGTGAGCCAAAATTAGGCCACTGCACTCCAGGCTGGGTGACAGAGTGAGACCTTGTCTCAGCAACAATGCAACAACAACAAAAGAATGAATAGAAACTTTTTGAGAGTTCCAATAACCAAGTTCTTCTACTGAATCCTAAATTGGTCTGATTTACAAGAATACTGTATGGATAGCTAAAATCTAATCTTTAGATAGTATAACCAAAGGCATCATTTTGTGAGGTACTTTTTTTGCTAGTTTTATTTTTTAAGATCTATACATACAATAAAATGTTCAGAATGTAAGTGTATGGTTTGATGTGTTTTGACAAAATTATACATTTTTAACTACCACCACTGTCAAGATACAGATCATTTCTGCCACTCCAGAGAATATCTTTATACTTCCTAGGAGTCATACTACCCCTAACCAAAAAGCAAACACGGAGACCTTGTTTTGAGTTTTATCTTCCTATTCTGTAAGTTAATATAGATGACATCATACAGCATATACCTTTTATTCTGACTTATTTTACTCAGCATAATATTTTCGAGATTTATCCATGTTGTTGAGTGTATTAATATCTTATTCCTTTTTATTGTTGAGTACTATTCTATTGTGTGACTGTAGCAATACTTAAAAAAATCCTTCCTCCCGTAAATGAACATTTAGTTTGTTTCCAGTTTGGGGTGCTTACGAGTAAAGCTATTAACTTAAGAGTGGAGTGGTTGTATCATATGATAGGCATCTAGTCAACTTTAGAAGGCTATCAGACAGTTTTCCATATTGGTTGTACCATTTTATATTTCCACTTGCAATGTATGAGAGTTCTAGATAGTTCCACAACCTTGTCAAGCCCTTGATGTGGTCAATCTTTCTAGTGTCCTTTGCCTTTCAAAAGGTTTATACAGTTTTCAAGATAAAGACCCAAATCTTGGCTGGGCGCAGGGCTCACGCCTGTAATCCCAGCACTTTGGGAGGCCGAGGCGGGTGGATAATGAGGTCAGGAGATGGAGACCATCCTAGCTAACACAGTGAAACCCCATCTCTACTGAAAATACAAAAAATTAGCCGGGCATGGTGACAGGCGCCTGTAGTCCCAGGTACTTGGGAGGCTGAGGCAGGAGAATGGCCTGAACCTGGGAGGCAGAGCTTGCAGTGAGCCGGGATTGCGCCACTGCACTCCAGCCTGGGCAACAGAGTGAGACTCTGTCTCAAAAAAAAAAAAAAAAAAAAAAAAAAAAAAAACCAAAGCTTTGCTTAGTACACAGGATCCTTACTGACTTTGCACTCACCATTCCCTTTTAATCTCACCTCCTAATTTCTACACAAGAATCCTTGGAACTACTCATGAAAACTGTTCTTTTAATTCACAGTCTTTACACTAATCGAGTCTTTTAAGGAGTCCCTCCACCCCTCCACCTCCTCCTCTTTCCTCATGTCTCCACCTGCGCCCTCCACCAGCCTCCCTTACTTCCTCAACTTCCAGTAGGATAGTGGTGCTCCTTTTTTATGCTTCCATAATTTGGTTAAGAGCACAAGCTTGTATCATGCAGACCAGGTTTGGCCCAGCCTCTCACACTTAACTCCCATACCACCAAGAGAAGCCACTGATTTCTTTGTTCTCAATTTCCTCATTTGTAACAGGCTGGTCATTAAACCTTTCTAGCAAAGTGGTTGTATAGACAAAATATACTAATGTAGGTAAAGTGTTCCTCACCCTTTTGGGTATACAGAAGGGTCCATCTAAAGGTAGGTTTTTCATGAGGGACTGCTTGTTTGGCATAAAGAGAGGCACATTCATCTTTCAAATGTTTATTGAGCTTATAATAAAAAACAAGAGTTAATATGAACTGTGTGCCTCCTGTTGTGCTCAATACAGGCAGAAGCTTATTTCATCCTCACCATCACTGTCTGAGGCAGGTAATGGTGTCACCTCCATCTTACCAACAAAGAAACTGAGAGGTGTAGAGAGGTGAGGCCATTTGCCCAAGGTCACATGGCTAGAACGTGACAGATCAAGATTTGACTAGGTCTGTGTCACTGCGGAGCCTTCTCTCGCAAACTCCACATTCCACACTCCACTGTTTCCAAAATGTTCTGACCTTAGGCTGAATCCTCCTCTAAATACTGGGGATGTGAGGAAGAGAAAGACAGCCCTCACTGCGGAAGACAAACCCATATGCAGATAGTTCTTTCTGGTTGTTGTTCAGTTTTTATTTTAAGTTCCAGGTACATGTGCGGGATGCACAGGTTTGTTACATAGGTAAACGTGGGCCATGGTGGTTTGCTGCACAGATCAACCCATCACCTAGGTATTAAGCCCACATAAGCAGATAGTTCTAACCCAATATGCTAAGTGTAAAGATTGAGTTACAAACCAAGAAGTGGACGGGGCACAGAAGAGGGACACGTAGCCATGTGAGAGTGGTTCAGATATAATTTTTGGCAGAAGAGAAATGCTCAGCTGGTTTTTAAGGAACATCAGAAGCAGGACAGGAGAAGTCAGTGTTTCCAGGCAGAGGGGACAGCATAAACAAAGGCATGGAACCTCGTGATATGTGCTGGAAACAGACAAGCACTTCATGAGTAAGGCAGGGAGTTGTCAGAGTCAAGATGGTTCTGTACAGTTGTGCAGGTTGTGCAGTGGCTGAGGATGTACATCTAAATGGGCATCACCCATCATACATGTTGTAGGTTTGTGTATTTATTCTGTCAGTTTCCTTGAAGATGACACTTAAGCATTTTGCTTTACTGGATGTCAGTGCCACAACAATTTTCCAGTAGAGAAAAGTAAAGTGTTGCAAGTAAGACGGGCCTATATAAATATGCATAAAAGTATTATTTGGACTAGGAGTAGTCTGCTCAGAATTGCTTTCTAGGTGAACGTCACTGCAGATAGATAGTGAGAAGGATGGATTTGTTGGGGGAAAGAGTGGAGTCAGAGAGCAGCTAGGCGACTGTTGAAGGCTTCAGCCAGAGCAGTGTTGGCTTGGGATGGATTTGAGAAATTCTTAGGCAGGTATTATGTTACGATGGCTAAAGTGGATTAAATCCTAACTTTGTGAAGAGGATTTACAAATACAAAGCATGCTTTTTCCATGCAAAATGGTGTGTATAATTCTGGTCACATTTCAGAATGATACAGGATAAGAAGAAAAAATGGCTTACATCTTATCTTAGTTTGAGTTCTCTCAGAAGCATACCCTAGGATAAGGATCCATGTGCAGTAATATTTGGCAGGTGAAAGAAACCCCATTGGGAGAGTAGGGAAGTGGCACAGGAAAGGAAGGCGGCCAATACATGTTGCATTATCAAGCAAGTTACTACTGTAGGCAACTGGAGCTCAATCCTGCTAGGAACCTCCTGGCAGCCAGTGTGGAACGCAGGCCTCAGTTATTCCACCTGAGGGGTGAGGGAGTAGTGATATTTATTTGGTTGAGTACTGCTCTGGGCATGGGGCTGTGGGCGTTGATTCCTTGGCAGCACAGGTGGAAAAGTAGGTGGGTCCTGGAGGCTGGAAAAATCCCTCAGGCAGACATTCAGGTGCTGGAAGTTTGAAGCCCCCAGTTTGCACTGAAGTGGTAAAGGCACAGGGATGAGGGCGGGGTATCAACAGCATCTGCTGCACATGGAAATTGCTCTGTAAAGTTCTCAAAGGAATTGAATTCATTATGTCACTCGAACCTCCCAATAACCTTGTGAGGTACAAAAATGGGTGGTTTCCAACTAAGGCTGTGTATGTCTTATTAATGGTCAGTTCCTCCTCCCTCCACAGCTGCTGTTCCAAATAGAGATATCTCTTGTCACAGCCCTTCTTTTTCTCATTACTGATTTGCTTAGATGCCTGTCTCCTGATCTAGATTGTGAGCAGTTGCATTTAGAAATTTTTTTATTACGCATCTTTGTTTTCCAGTGCCTCGCAAAAAGTAGGTGCTTAGAAAATGTGATTGTGAATGAACAACTAAATGATTATTATCGTCATCACCATTTTAACTTTTTTTTTTAAGCTTAGGACTGAGATTGCTAAGCAACGTATCCAAAGTTACCCACCTGATTAGTGGCGTCAGGGCTTGAACTCAGCTCTTCCACTTTCTTCTCGAAAGCATGGGGATTCATAAACCCCACCGGCATATTAAATGTGGCATATATGAGGACAGGCCAGCAACTATGAAGGAAGACCAGGACACTTCAGAAAGGGGAGCTGCTTTTCACATTGGGAATAGATACTGCATTTTATTATTTATAGTATCTCAAAGTAAAATGGGGAAAGATAAATAGGGGCAAATACTGTGACTCCCCCTAAAAGAAAACAGATATTTCCTCCAAATATTAAAGAAAAGGGACCATCCCTGCAGGACCCAATGTAACAATCTGAAGCTGAATGAGAAGCTGTGCTGTCAACTCCCTGCGCTCCTGGCTAACCAAGAGAGTCAAGGGTGATGACAGCACACATTGAGGAAGGCAGGCTCTTTTGTGCTTTTAGTAGAGCGTGCAACATAAGGGGTAGCAGCTGCAGGAAGGAAAACCAGTTCGAGTTTTCAAAATGAATTTAAACATGCATTCTTGAGTGGCCTTGCAATATTTCTGCTAATGTAAAAGGCATGATTGATCTACATGTGTTTTTCTGCCTCTTTTCACACGTTAGTTTATATCATCCTGGTGTCTTCTTACTTTTGTTTGGAAATGCTGCATATGCCATTTAAAGTAGCGGATTTTATTTAAGCAGCATTGAAATGTTAAACTTTAAAAAGTCAACATTCAGTTAGAGAGTCAGTTTGAACCTTGTCTCCTCATCAGAAGATGTAAATTTGTGATTTTCAAATGTCTTTTTATCTGTGGTACCTCCATTTTACCTCTGCGTAAGGTTATAGGTATAGGCTCCACTGTTGACTAGGTCTTTGTTTCAATCCCAGCCCTGCCACTTATAGATTGTGACCTTGAATAAGATACCAAATCTCTCTAAACGCCAGTTGTCTCATCTATGCTAGGGAGATGGCACTATTTCCTCAGAGGGACTGGTTTAAGGATTAAATGAGACAATGAGAAGAGTAACTAATATGTATACGGTATAGCATTTTCCATATACTTAATCCTCATAACAATTCTTTCAGGTAGGTATTGTTACTATCCCCCATTTACAGGTAAGAAAACTGAGTTACAGATCAGCATCTTGCCCAAGGTCACATAGCTACTAAAGCCCAGGGTCACATAGTTACTAAGTGGTTGTGTCAGAATTCGGACCTTGGCACATAATTAACTTAAAACAAATCATATTAATTATTATCATAAAACTCTGACCTGGAGGCTCATGATATGAATTTAAATCGAAGCTGCTGTGGTTGACATCGGATTAGGAAGCCCAGATCTCTTTCTTCCCGCTGAGACTGCCACCGAGGCACTTCCTTGGAAAACAAGCATAGCTTGAAAAGAACAAGACTTCCTAATGCTGGGAGAGAAATGTAAACATTAATAAAAAGAAGTGAAAACAGACTGATGGATCCCTGTACATTATGTTCTGTTTGTAGTGTCTTATGGATACTTCAGAAGTAACTATGTCTCCTTTTGTTCCACAAACAGACAGCGGTATCTCTTAAGATGACAGACAAGAGCCATGACAGCAGTTTTTTGGGGGGCCCATTTTTATAAGATCCACACATAAGTATGTCAGTGGCACAACCAGATGGGTTTTGCATTAAAAGTTGTGCTTAAATGACAACTTAAACTGTTTGAAAAATGTTAATTCATTGGTTCATCCATTCATTCATTCAACAAATATTGAGAGTGCAAGTAATGAATCAGACACAATTCTAGTGTGGGCTGAAGATATTGAAGCAGAAACCCAGCTATATACCCTTACACCTCCTCCCTCTATGTCACCTTGGCACTTGCAAGTCCCCCCACCACCCACCCTGCCTACTTATTTCCTCCTGTGTGCAGTTTGTATGACTACTTCTTTGCTGCACCATCTCAACCCAGATACTGGCATCTTTCCCCAGGTATCCTTATATATTCGGTGGTGTTTCTGTTTTCTCTTCCAGCATAAGCATGCATTGTTTCATTGTCTATTTTCAGTCCTGCCCTCCCACTGCCTTCCAACCAGGACTATCTTCCCATGTGAATTTATTTCTCTTTTCAAGTCAGGTAGAAGGATAGGAGCTCATTTAACATGGTGTCTTCGAAGGGAGAGGGCTGCCACAGCACTGAATTTGCTAGATTATCATGAGGTCTAACCTCAATAACTCATTTAACACCTGGCACAGGCCCCGGCACATAGTAGGCCCTCAGTTACATGTGATTTCCCCTCTTTAGCAACATGGTAGCTGAAATGAAATACTGTGAGATCATTTACAATTTATGTATTGTTATACATCTAGGGCTTAAATATATGGAGGTCATTTCTTCCTTTTGTAAGTTATCATCAAATAGAATTTATGAACCCTCAGATTCATGGGGTTGGGATGAAGAGTTTAAAATTAATGCAATAAAGCTACATTCTGTACTTTTGCTCTGAACTTCTTTCACACACATTTTTGTAGCTAATAATAATATTTTCCAGTTATAAAGCCTATTTCTGACTTGGACATTTGCTACCATGGTTGGAATTGTTTCATACTTACATTAACTGGTTATATGCACCAATGAGTTGAGTTCTAATTTTTCGTGCATAAATTTGGTGCCTGGATTTATAAGTATTGTTACTTGGAAAGGGCAGCTGAAAAGTGAGATTTGAATAGAAGTGACTTGACGTGCTGTGGTTTTTAGGAATAATTAATTAATTAATCTGTTAAGCATTTATTGAGAGCCTGTGCTGTGACCGGCAGCAGGCTATGTGCTGACAGTACAAGCATGGACGTGTTTCTCAGAAAGTTCATAGGCCATCAGCAGTGACCGTTGCATAAAGAAATGCAGTGTGGCGTGTGAAAAGTACAACAGCAGTATCTTTATGGTACGGTGGTAGCAAAAAAGCTGGAGCAATCAACTCATCATATCTTAAAATAAAGTTTTTGTTATTATTTAGGTATGATGAGGCCAACAGATCAGGAGATGAATAGATAGAAAAAATAGTTACACTCAGAAACTTCAAGAGGAGAGGGCACAATGTGCTATGAGAGGCCATGTGGGGAAGCACTAGGGTCAATCAGGAGGTGGAGGTGGAGGAGGATGGACGGGGCAATGTGGGCAACAGCCTTTCTTGTGACTAGAGAAAGCAGAGTGAGCAGATTTAGGATTGGCTAGTTTCAATCATTTCAGCAGTCTCTGGCATAAGGGCTGTTTCTAGTTCTCTGGTACCTGGCCCTGGGGTGATTTGGGCAGGTAGATGAGAGCTGATAAAGATGGTGGTTGGGGATATAGGCTCTGCATTGGTAGTTTGCATATCAAAGGCATACTCCCAGCTAGTTGTTTGCTCTCTCTAGGAATTAGCTAACCCTTGGAGGGGCAATCCCTCCAGGGAGACAGCAAGCCCTAAAATGTCAAAGTGTCAAAATAAACAAAATTAAAAAACATGATTAATACAACTATATGGGACCAGAGCAGAGGCCTAAACCAGAAATAAAAGAATCTTCTGGGCAGAGGGTTCATCTTACACAAATGCCCAGGTACATGGAAGAATTTGTTTGTGCTTCAATATATTTGGAACCTGTAGTGAGGATACAACAGGAGCTGTAAGACCGGAATGGTGGTGTAGGGTGGTGGGGTAGGCAGGAATCAATTCATGAAATTCACCTGGCTAAGGAATTTGGACACTATTTTAAAGTGAGCGGGGAATTGCTTCAGGGTTTTACATAGGAGGGTGACAGTGATTTCAGTTTGCTTCTGTTTGGTGAAAACCTATGTTACTGAATCTATGCTACTTAAAAATTAATGAGGTTTCACATTTCGTATTTGTAAGATAAACAACATGATATGTTTAGCACTTTCAATGGTTATGTAAAAAATGTTTACTCTTTCTCTCCTAGGGATTATAAATCCTTAGTGTTTTTCCTGCACCCGCAAAGCAGGCAGGTAGTATAGCAGAGAGTACATAGTGATGAAGCAGTAATTAGAGGACCAGTGTCTTGGTTATTGCATTGGTTGAGTCACCTAATTTCTCCTAAGAGGCCCAGTGGTTAAGATCTTCCACTGAACCCAGACAGCAGTGTGAATCCTGTCTCTACCACTTACTATGTGACCTTGGGCAAGTTTTATTTAACTTATGTCTTAACTGCCTCATATGTAAAGTGGAAATAATAAGAATACCTGTATCATAGTATTGATAAGAAGATTTGGATATGTTTCCCCACTCATCATGCCTCTGCCAGCACCAACTCTGGGCATACCAATGTCATATGCAATATTATGGTCGTCTATGCAATGTTGGGCTAAAGAATGCAGATCATAGCAGAATAAAGGGCAATGGGATTATGCTCCTGGAAATCACTGGTACCGTCGTATGCCTCAACACCCACGAGCAGCTACTCTTCCACAGTGGAGGAATGCAATATTGCAGACTATTGTTGTTGGTTGATGCCAACATCTTGCAAAGCTGGTTTGTTCTTCTAGATGTTGCAATAAATCAGAAATTGATACATATTGTTTTCCTGCTACTACTCTTCATGAGTAAGGTGTGGACAGGACATTTGGTAACCAACAGCTGGAAGGGAGTGATGTTTTGCATTGTTGCACCTAATGACCTCCTAGCAATATTTGTGCTGCTTGTCCTTATGACTCTGGGTTCTATTTCTACAGAAGACATAATAATTATTCCCTTAAATTGGAGGCTGCTAGTGTCCCCTTGGTCTTTCTAGTTCTTTATGCCATGAGGCGATCACACAAAAAGAAGTTGTATTTCAGCTGGGCTGATTGAACTTGAGTAGTAACTTGAACAAGAGTTGCTGTTATGTAGTGAGAATAGAGAGAAGAAAGTATGGAAACGGTAGACTCTGCATGGAATCTTAACAGAAGACTGTTACAACCCCTCATAGGCAGATCCACCAAGGGTTCAAATCCCTAAATAATGAAAGTCTGCATTAATTAACTGGACAGAGAACCCCAACGACTGAATCAATGATTCCAAGTAAGGGAACATAGAATGTATAGCTTTGACCTGTATTCGCCTCCTTGCTATTCTGTAGACATGATAGATAGGTAGATTGACATAGATAGATAGATAGACAGATATGCATATGTCTATATATATATATATATATCTGACTCTATATACATAGACATATGACATATACACAGATATATATGTGCAAATACAAATATGCACGTGTACACATATGTCTATATATTTCTGTATATGTATGCATATGTGTATATGTATCTGTGTATGTATGCATGTGTCTTTATATACGTATACACACACCCACACACCACACACACACACACACATTAAAGCACTATAACATGAAAAGTGGAGCCCGAAACTTAAAAAAAAAGTTATGTTATTATGAGGTTGGTGAAGAAATAGTACTTATTACTTGATGCACTGGTTTGAATGTCTGTCCCCTCCCAAACACATACTGAAATATACTTGCTATTGTAACAGTATTAAGATGTAGGACCTTTAAGGGGTGATTAGTTCATGAGGCTTCTACCCTGATAGATGGGCATGGAGCTACTATGACAGGATGAGTTCATCCTCCTCTTGTTTTCTCTTGCCCTTCTGCTTTCTGCCATAAGATGATGCAGCAAGAAGGCCTTTACCATATGCCAGCCCCTAGATCCTAGAATTTACTGCCTTCAAAGCTGTGAGCCGATGTATTTCTGCTCCTAAGTTACCTAGTCTTGGTTATTTTGTTAGAGTAGCAAAAATGAACTAAAACAGTTGGTCTTTCAGTCATTATGAAATAAAGTATCCTAAATTATTAGTTGTGTGGGAAATACACCAATAATTACCAAAAAAATATGTCCTATAAGTTGAACTAAGAAAGTCCCAAATGATTATAAGGCAGTCATTCTCTAACTTGACCTTTCCCCTTGCCCCTCTCAAGAAGATACGAATTTCTGTTTGGCCCAATTTTAGAATAGGAGCTGGGTGGAGGACAGAAGTCAATAAAAAAAATCGTATTATATTACATTGTTGTATTCTTCATTTTGGGGTGAGAAAGTGAGTACATTTTTGGTTTGACATGCTTTTATTTTACCTGATAAAGATACTGCTTGAACTAAGTCTTAAACATTTTGGAGGTAAGCTTAGTTTTCTTGCTGCCCAGAATCTATTCTCTTGGTTTTCTTTTGGGGCATTAGTTCTTTCACATTTGTGTCAGCTAGATGGCATTCTTAATCAAAGGGTTCTGCCCTCCTCTAGCCAATGAGTGGGCAGACATGTCCTAGGCCAATCACACTTTCCCTCCCCAGGATTTAAGAGCTTGAGCAGAGTGATGCACAGATGAAAACAAAGACTAGTAGGAGTGGACTCATCCCCATGGTGGCAGTACTCATAGTTCACTTTTTTTCCAATAGGATCTCTGGAGCTGACCTGGTTCCTGTCCCTTCTGAGCCTGGTTCTTCTGATATTCATTCAATCTTGGGAACCATCCTATAGCCTTCCAAAAAATTTTATTTTGTCTTGTGTTTATCAGAGATTTGGCATCTAACAATCCTAAGTACGTAAGAATGGAAAAGCTTTTAAAGCAAGTAGGAAGAGGAGAGATAAGTTCTACTGACAGAGGGAAGACACGAGTAAAGTGGTGACTGTCTCAAACAGCATGATGAGTCTGGATAATTCCAAGTAGATCAGACCAAGGAATCAGTGCAAAATTAATCCTAAAGGAGTTTTTATCCTTGTGCGGTAATTCCCAGTATGTGAGATATGAATCCAAAGGGTATTGGACAGTCTAAAAAACAAAGTTTCTAAGAATCCCTATATGGTCAAACTTTTGAATGAAAATCCATGGAATTACTTTCATGTACTATTCTGTGAAAAAATTTGAAGTACAAGAAGTCTTACCATTCAAATGGTAGGGAACCGTTTAACTCAGCAGTTCTCAACTGTAAAATGGTTAACATGCTTGTCTATCATGTCACAGTTTGATACTAATATTACTTGAAATGACAAGGTTTATAGGTGCATTGTTTCTTTTATGAATTAGAGCATATTCTAGGTTGACTTTTCTTTAATCTATCTTGTCTATTTGCATTCTGATTTGTTTCCTTGAATGGAAGACAATGGAGTAGAATTTTAACTGTGGCTCCAAGAATTGCACACAAATCACCATCTATCCTATCTCAGTCACAGAGCAGGATGAGCCACCGGTACTGTTGCGACATTGATGATTGTAGTGGTAAGGCATTGTTACGGTGTTTGTGAGTTGCGGTTTCATTTTCACTTCATGTTTATTTTCATTTTATCCTTGGGTATATTTTACATTATTAAAAAATTCAAACATACAAAAGCTAACAGAACAGTAAAAAAAATTTTCAAAATCCCTTTATTCAGATTTCCCAATTGTTAACATTTTACATTTTACCACATTTATCCAATCTTTTCTCATAAGTGATATATACATATATACACACACACCACATAGATACACATTGTGTATATATAGTGTATATGGTATACATGTATATATGGTGTATATGGTATCTCATGTATATACACACATATATGAAACATTATCTATGTGTATATATAGATATACATATATATGGCATCCTATGTGTTTGTATATACAGGAGAAACCATATATGCCATATATTTATACACCATATACACCATACCATATGGATAAATATATGATGTATATATAATACATACATTAGGACTATATGTACACTATATGTACATCAGACACCCATATACACACCATATATGTTCAAAATATATGTGTATATGCACCATATATACACACACCATATATGTATACCATAATTTTATATATACAATATATACACACAACATGATTACATATATACCAATATATAACATATGTGTAAATATATATGACATAAGACATATATGTATGTATATAGGTATATGGTTTATATACCAAATATATTTGCCAATATGTGTACCAATATATACATTATGATATATATGGTGTATATAGTATCATAGTATCTTATATAGATGGATAGATTGCAATCATATATGGTATATATATGGCATATATAGAACATATACAGATACACATACACATATATACACATATGGTATATATATGGTATATATGTATATATGGTGTGTATATACCACACGGTATATATCTATAAATATATTGATATATGGTGTACATATATAAATATGTGTGTATATATGGTGTATATATACATACACACCCAAACATACCATATATATATATGTAGAATTTTCCAGTCAACAGCAGAGGAATACACATTCTTCTCAAGCACAGAAGAAATATTCTCCAAGATAAACTACATGTTAGGTCACAAAAGGAGTCTTAACAAGTTCAGAAAGATTGAAATCATTCCAAGTATTATTTTCAACCACAATGAAATGAAACCAGAAATCAACAACAGTAAGAAAATAAGAGCATTCATAAATATGTGGCAACTAAATAACACACTCTTGAACAATCATTGAATCAGAGAAAATCAAAAAAGAATTTTAAAAATAGAGGAACCAAAATGAAACACAATATACCAAAAGTTATACAGTGCAGCGTAAGTAGCACTAAGATTAATAACATTAAATGCTTACATTAAAACATTTAATAACATTAAATGCTTACATTAAAACAGAAGAAAGATTGCCAATAAACAACTTAACTTTAAACCTCAATGACCTAGAAAAGAAAGAACAAACTGAGCCCTAAGTTAGCGGAAGAAAGAAAATAATAAAGATTAGTGCAGAAATAAATAAAATAGAAAATAGAAAAAAAATCTTGATTTGTAGAATCTACCTAAATATATGTGCATATGTGTAGAATCTACAAACCAAGATTTTTTTTGTAGAAATAAACAACATCAACAATCTCTTAGCTAGACTAAGAAAAAGAAAACTGATAAATAGAATCAGAGATGATAGAGGAGACTTTACAACAGATGACTCAGAAATAAAAAAGGAACATAAGGGACTGTTATGAACAATTACGTGCCAACAAATTGGATAACCTAGAAGAAAAGGATAAATTTCTAGAAACATGCATTCTAACAAAACTGAATCAAGAAGAAATAGAAAGTCTGAACAGACCAATAACAAATAAGGAGACTGAATTAGGAAACAAAAACCTTCCAACAAAAAAAAGCGTAGGACCAGATGGCTTCATGAGTGAATTCTCCTAAACATTAAAGAATTAATAGCGATTCTTCTTCAACTTTTTATAAAAATAGAAAAGGGAATACTTTCAAACTCATTTTATGAGACTAGCATCACTGATACGAAAGGCAAACAAAGACACCAGAAGAAAACTTACTGATGAACATAGATGCAAATATTCTCAATAAAACACTAGGAAACCAAATTAAATAGCACATTAAAAGGATTACACATCATGGCCAAGGAGGATTCATCCCTGGGATGCAGGGATGGTTCAATATGCATGAATAAATCAATGTGATACACCACATTAACAAAATGAAAGAAAAATACAAAATGAAAGAAAAATAGACACAGAAAACGTTTGACAAAGTTTGACATCTATTAATAATTAAAACTCTCAACAAAATAGAAAGAACTTATCTCAACACAAGAAAGGTCATATATGAAAAGCCCATGGCTAACATTATCAGTGAAGGAAAATTGAAAGCTTTCCCTCTAAGATCCAGTACAAGGCAAGGATTCCCACTCTCACCACTCATATTCAACAAAGTACTGCATTTTCTAGCTAGTGCAATTAGATCAAATAAATAGAAATAAACATTTGAAAATAGAAAATAGAAAAAATATCTGAACCAGAAAGGAAGAAGTTACATTGTATAATAGTTTATTTCAAACTGAAAGAAAGGAACAAGAAAAATTCTGTTTGCAGAAGACATGATTGTATATGAAGAAAATATTAAAGACTCAACAAAAAACTGTTAGATAATAAGCAATTTCATAAAGTTGCAGGATACAAAAATCAAAATATGAAATTAGTTTAGTTTTATACACTAACAATGAAATATTTGAAAAGAAAGTTAAGAAAGAAATCCTGTTCACAATAGCAATAAAAAATTAAAATACTTAGGAATAAATTTAACCTGAGAGTTGAATGATTTATATACTGAAAGTACAAAACATTAGTGAAGGAAATTAAAGAAGACATGGATAAATGGAAAGACATCCAAGTTCGTGGATTAAGAAAGAATAGTATTAAAATGTTTATACCCAAAGTGATCTACAGATTCTATATAATTCCTATCAAAATCCCAATGGCAACCTTTAAATACATAGAAAAAATTTCTAAAATTCATATAGACCCCAAAATGACCATGACTAGACAAAGTAATATTGAACAAGAAGAATAAAGCTGAAAGCATCACTCTCCGTGATTTTAAAACATATTACAAATCTACATTAATCAAAACAGCACGATACTGGCATTATAAAAAAAGACATATGAACCAAATGGAACAGAATATGGATCCCCAAAATAAATCTATGCCTATAAAGTCACTTGATCTTTGACAGAAGTACCAAGAACACACACTGCAGAAGGGATAGTCTCTTCAATAAACGATGTTGGGAAAACTGGATATCCATATGCAGAATGAAATTGGATCCTTATCATACCATATACAAAAATCAACTCAAAATGGATTAAAGGCTCAAACATGAGGCCTGAAACTGTAAACGACTAGAAGAAAACATAGGGAAAAAGCTTCTTGACAAGGGTCTGGGCAATGATATTTTTGGATATGACACCAAAAGTACAGGCAGCAAAAGCAAAAATAGACAAATGGGATTACACCAAACTAAAAAGCTTATTATGGTCAGCAAAGAAAACTATCAGCAGAATGAAAAGGCAATATGGGAAGGGGAGAAAATATTTACAAACCATACATCTGATAAGGGGTTAAAATCCAAAGTATATAAGGAATTAAAAAACTTGATAGCAAAAAAAAAAAAACCCAAAACAAAGCAAAACAAAAACCTGAATAGATAATTTCTCAAAGACATGTAAATGGACAACAGGTATATGAAAAAGTACTCAACATCTTTGATCATCAGGGAAAGGTGCTCAACATCTCTGATCATCATCAAAACCACAGTGAGATATCACCTCATGTTTGCTGAAATGGCAAAAGATAAGTGTTGGTGGGAATGTGGGGAAAAGGGAACCCTTATTTGCTGTTGATAGGAATGTAAATTGGTTTAGCCATTATGGAAAACTGTATGGTGGTTCCTCCAAAAGTTAAAAATAGAACTACCATATAATCTAGAAATCACTTCTGGGTGTATAGCCAAAGTAAATGAAATCAGTATCTCAAGGATACTGAGTGGAAATGGAGATGTCTGCACTTCCATGTTTATTACAGCGTTATTCACAATAGTTGACATATGGAAACAACCTTAGTACCTGTAGAAAGAAGAATGAATAAAAAGAGTGGTGCATATATATACGTATATATATTTAGCCTTTAAAAAGGTATCACTCATGTATGCATACATATACATATAATTATACACACATACATCAATATTTATCTATATATCCATTAAAAATCATGAGTTCACACTGATTTCTCCCATTCCACTCTAACACCTTAGAGCTCTTTCTAGTCTTCCCCCTTTCTATATTTGTAATCCTTTCTCTGACAGTGGGAAACTTATTTCCATTATTTGCAATACACTTATTTATTTGTTCAATCCTCCTGCACCAACCTTTAGGTCATGCAGCTGTCTCTTTGGTCCTCAGCCTTGTTGCTGCCTCTCTAGCCTTGTTGCACTTCCTGGTCTCGCTGCCCTCTCCACAGCACCACTGCCTCCTTGGACCTCCCACCCTGCAGCCAGCCCTCCTTGGTCCTGCTGTCTTTCAGCTTCACCACTTTCCCGGTCCCAGCTAGGCCATCATTTCCAAGAAAAAGGGAAGGAAGAGGGAGGAGAAAGAAAAGAAAGAAGAAGCGCTTCTTTTCTCAATAGATTGCATATTTTTGAAAAGATCTCTCACTGACAAACATCTCGATGATGGGTAAATTAACATCAAACAAACAAAAAAGTTATAAATACATTACTAAATATGCAAAAAGTAAGGGGATTGTCCCAAGACCAGTAAACCCCAACAACATAATAAACAAAGGAATATTAAAAATTAAATCGTTAGGAGCTGAAACCAGAGGGATCCAGAGGCACAGCAACCTGGGGATGTCCTGCGTCTGGGAGGGGAAAGAAATGCAGTTACTGTTAAAATAGAACTTTGGAGATCAATGACACATACAGGGATGAGGAATACTAAACTGAGACCTCTGCAATGCAGACAGCTGAATGGGTCACTCCCACATTCATTGGAGACACTCTAAGAGTACGCACTCTCACTAAAAGAGTAGACTAGAAATTGACACTGAAACTGGCCTATCTCTGCCAGGTGGAAAAACAGAGGTATCTTCTGGGAATTTGCTACCATTGACCTACTCTCAAGTGGTGTTTGGAATTTAAATTTATATGACCTCTGTGGCCAATGAAATAGCAACCTAACAGATGAAATTCAACAGGTTCTGGCATCCAGAACTTTTTCAGAACTTCTCTGGAGAAAACCAGACCTTATATAAGCTCGTGGTTTTAACTAATTCAATCTTAGCAAACATATGCTTGAGAATCGACAGAAACAACCAATCACAGATTTGAGCCCTATGGAGCTTCAGATATTTGGGTTATCAGAGACATAATATAATATACCTATTATAGTCTGAATTATGTGTCTCTCCCCCAAATTCATATGTTGAAATCCTGAGCCCTGATATCTCAGTATGTGACGACATTTGGAGATAGCATCTTTAAAGAGGTAATTAAGTTGGAAGAGGTCATTAGAGTGAACTCTAATCCAATATGACTAGTGTCCTTATAAGAAGAGGAAATCTGAACACAGTCTTGCACAGAGGGGAGATGATGTGAAGACAGAGGCAGAAGACAGCCATCTACAAGGCAATGAGAGAGGCCTGTAATAGATCCCACTTACAGCCCTCGGAGGGAATCAACCCCGCAGACACTTTGATCTTGGACGTGTAACCTCCAGAACTGTTAGGACAATACATTTCTGATGTTTAAGACACCCAGTCTATGGCACTTTGTTATGGCAGTCCTGGAAAACCAGTACGATAATTATGTATGAAATGCCAAAGAAAAGAAAGCAAAGAACAAGAGACTATCAAAAACAAACAGATATATTTAGGAAAAAATATATAATCATTGAAATTATGAATTGGTAAAAGCATCTAGAACTCTCATTCACTGATGGTAATGTTATTGGCACTGCACTCTGGGTTCTTGTAATCTCCCAGGATAGAAAAATCAAGAGAGATCACCAGACATAGTAACAAAGAGAAAGTGAAAGTTTTTTGAGTTTGTGCACAAGAAAACAAGCACGATGAAAGGAAAAGGGCGGGCCCCATGGTAGTATGTGGTGGGTTCATTTTATAGGACATTTCCATAGGGAAGCGTTTCATCAGGGCATGTAGAGGAGGGTTTCTTTAACGCATGCACAGTGACTTTACGTGTTTCTTCATATATTGGAGGTAACCTTGGCATTTTAAGTCTCCACCCCAGGCATGAAGTTTAAGTCTACCTGTGCATACCGGGGCCCTCAAGGAAGTCCCTACCCCACTAACACAGGAACCTGTGCTTAATAGCTTCTTGGTTCCTTTGTTGCTGATTGACTGGAAGTTAGGTAAGCTACAGCTTGAGTAAGCGGCTTTTGTTCTTTGGCTCTAAACAACATCAAATCAGGAAACCAGCCTGCCTACCTGTTTCAGTGGGAATGTAAATTGGTACAAATACTTGGAAAGATTGGTTGTGTCTATTAAAAGTGAATGTGGCTGAGCACGGTGGCTCAAATCTGTAATCCCAGCACTTTGGGAGACAGAGGCGGGTGGATCACCTGAGGTCAGGAGTTCAAGACCAGCCTGGCCAACATAGTGAAACCCCATCTCTACTAAAAATACAAAAATTAGCCAGGCATGGTGGGGTGCACCTGTAATCCCAGCTACCCAGGAGGCTGAGGCAGGAGAATTTGCTTGCACCAGGGAGGTGGAGGTTGCAGTGAGCAGAGATCATGCCATTGCACTCCAGCCTGGGAGACAAGAGCAAAACGCTGTCTCAAAACAAAACAAAACATAAAACAAACAAACAGACTGAATGTATGGCAACCTCTATGACTTAGGATTTCACTACTAAGTTACACCTTGGTTATATGCACCAAAACCACATCCTTGAATAGTTTAGAGCAGCACAGAATATATTAGCCCCTAACTGGAAACTACCACATTGCCATCGACACTGGGTAATGATAGACACATAATGTCACATTCATATAATGGAAAGCAGCAGAGAGAAAGAACAAACTACAGCTACATATAACAAGATATATGAATTTCACAAATAGAATTCATGAAAGAAGTCAGATGTAAACGAGTGTATGTGGTCAGACCCCAACATCCGTGGGTTCTGCATCCATGGATGCAAGCAACCACAGATGGAAAATATTTGAAAAAAATTGTGTCTATACTGAACATGTACAGATTTTTTTCTTGTTATTATTCCCTAAACAATACAGCATAACAACTATTTACTCAGCACTTACATTGTTTTAGGTATTATAAGTAATCTAGAGATGACTTAAAATATGTGGGAGGATGTGTGCAGGTGGCAGGCTATATGCAAATACTATGCCATTTTACATAAAAAGACTTAAGCATCTGTGGATTTTGATATCTGAGGGAGGTCTTGAAACCAGTCCCTCACGGATACTGAGGGATGACTGTACTTATTAATATAATCCTGTTTAGATAAAATTCAAAAACAGAATAAATTAATTTATGCTGTAGAAGTTTGGATAATAATTATCTTTGATGGGGGTTGGTGACTGAAAGGAAGTACAGAGAGGGCTTTGGGGTTGCTGATAACGTATTTTCTGATCTGGGTGCTGGTTACACAGATGTGTTCAACTTGTGAAACTAGTTACATTGTAAGTTTAGGATATGTAAATGTACTTTAATGTATGTATATTAAACTTTAATTAAAAGTTTGGATATAAAAATAATGCTAGCTTGGGAGACAGTGAATAGTGTATGAACATGTATTTATTCAACAAATACAATTTTTCACTTTCTCTTGTAGTTACTGGGGATATAGCCGTAAAAGAAAAAGTCTTGCCCTTAAAGAGCTTATATTCTGTTAGCAGAAGGAGAAAACACATAAGCAAATGAATAAATGCATTATAAAATTGCAGGGAGTGACAAATGCACGGAAGAAAATGAAAGTACCTAAGGGAACAGATGGTGTTGACTGGAACAGTCAGGGAAGGTGTCCCTGAAGAGGTGGCAACAGAGTAGAAACTGGAAGGAGGGGAGATCTGCCATCGCCAGTGTGTGTGGCAAACTGTGTGAAGATCCAAGAGGCTGCAAAGGCCTTGAAACTGAGAAGAACCTCATGGTCCTGGGGAAGGAAAGAGGGGAAGCGCAGTCCCTCTTTAAAAATAAAAATTGGCAATATTTAGCAATATTTTTTCTCATGAAATGAGATGAAACTCATATCCATGAGGCTCTTCTGATAAATATTCGTGATACTATTTGCTTTGCTTATGCACAAAATGAGGGGAGTGGGCTTTGGCAATAGGTGGATTCTTGTTTCTAAATGACATTTATTTTGTGTATTGCAGGGGAAGAGCCCTGACAGCCACTGTCCTTGGCCAGGAGAAGCCACTGAAGAAAATTAATAGAGCAGCGGCATGATGAGACTTGTGTTTTAGAAGGATTATTCCAGCCACCATGTAGATAATTCAGAAGAAGGAGAAACATACAGCTAGAGGATGCCTGAGATGAGGAGAGTGTCATTTTAGAACTGGCAGCACAGAGCAAAAACAGCCAACAACCTAAAGCAGCGTAATAAAATTACACCGCGAAAGGGGCTTATTTCAGATGCTGGTGGCAATTGTGCTGCCCGTGGAAGGGTTAAGCTGTTAAGAGGTGTCTTTCCCTCGGGCTATAAGCTGCTAATGGGGACTGTGCTGATGACAGGAGGCTCCCAACTTAGTCTTCATTTAGTGGAGTGCGTTTGCACTTAACATGCATAAATATTGATGGAAGGCTTGTTGGTCTTCTTAGTTTTGTTTTGTTTTTAAACTTAGATTCGAATCACTCTTGAGATCCAAACTAATTTAGTAACTCATTTTCAGATTCTTACAAATATCAAGTAAAATGCTGCTTGGCACCTTTTGAACTGCATCCTCTGCATCAAGCAAGAAAATATGTTGCTGAATTATTTAGATAAATTACTGACAAAGAAAACAGACCAGTCTTAACTGGACACCACTTCTCTTTTTTATTCTAGAACAACCTGCATTCAAGGAAGAAAGTTTTTCCCCATGCTTTCCTGCTATCATAATGTCTTCCCCTAGTCAGCCTCACTCAGATCAGAAGGGACGATTAACCCCATCCTCCCCACCATCCCTACCACCAGTGGCTTTTAATAAGGTAACGCTGAGGCAGAAGTGTCTGCTACCCTTCAGCGTGAGTGATACTGACTTCTCACTGCTGAGTAAGTCCAGCTGGCCAGGTCACACAAGGGATTTTCATTTCTATGTGAGCATCAGCTCTGGATCTCTCCCGGGGTCTATCATGAACACTCACAAGTTCTGTTGTAGTTGCTCTGCTTGTAGTATAAAGGTAAAGGAACCCTTCAATCCTTCAGTTTAACTAAAAAGCATTTGTTGAGGTCCTACACGTGTACTGGTTGGACGTTTTAAGGAACTGACTCATCCAGGATACCTTTGATAATTGGGTTTCTTGCAAAGATGCACTGTAGAGTGGGTTATTATTAATATATTTTCAGTCTGTGAAAGAGACAGCTAACTGTCTCCCAATATTCTTTCTCTCCTTCTTTCTGTGGTTATAGAGCCTTCACTCAACTCCACCAGATTTTAGCAGGGCACACAGAGGCATTCAGTAAAGACAACATTTCCTAGTTCTCCTGATAGCTAGGTATGACCACATTTTCCTGAAACAGTATAAGTGGAAGGAAAGTATGCAACTTCCATTATTTTCCTTAAAGAAATTTGGTTGCCTTCCAGGCAGGTACTCACTTTCTGTTTTCCCACTGGCTGGAAATGAGCACTGTGCTTCTGAGATAGCTTTGGTGATATGACTAGGACTACTCCCTAGGAGATGACAGAGCCCTTATCACCCAGAAGGCAGGGAGCTTGACATGTATGGTTTCCCATAAAGTTGACTGAACCACAGATCATACTCCAGAGCCAGACACAATGCATTCAACAATAGAAAAGATATTAGCAATGTATTGCCAGGCTTCTAGAACATTTTATTTACAGTATATTGAGATGCATCTGTTGTCTTCTAAAGGCTCTGCTCACCCTGACTTTCTCAGTCCTTTACTTTCAGGAGGTGAGCTAGTGCCAAAGCACTCAATCCAGGCTGTCCTATCGGCTAGATAAGGGACACGATGGAAAGGTCTATTGCTTAAAAATCATTCAGTAATGTCTGAAATTCTTAATAAAGAAAATTCATCCTTCTAAAACACAAATTGGAAATTCATCACCTTGTTTTAGGGGAATGTTTTCCGTTCCAAAATGAAAATATCTCTGGAATATGAAGAATGGTGAGGAATCTGAGATTTTACCCACTCAGAACCTAACAAATTACCCTGCCACAATTTCACAGATACTGGCAGGAGATATGAAACTCCTGGGTCAGAGACAAAGGACTTTATTTATTATTGAAGACACAACAAGCCAGCAATCAGCATGAACTTCATGTTTACATTGGTTCTCTTCACCTGTCAAATCCCAATGGGGAGATTTGGTGGCACACCTAGGTGATGATGTGCACATGGTGGGTATACATTGCAAATGAAAAAACTCACATCTTTTAAAGGCTATTTGTAAACCTGCTCAACCTTGGAGACATTATCTTTATTATGCTAGGTCAGGAAACATACATGTTTTCTGTTTTCAAGGGAGACACTATCTCTACCTTCCAAGGCTACTTGTTTAACAAACATGCTTGACAAGGTAGCCTGGAACAAAAGCTGATGGGTGACATGCAGAAACACCATGGAGAATTGTCAACTGACACCTAAGAGAAGAATATTAAGCCTTTAGCAACTTTACACACATGACCAAATGTACCTAAGGACACTCTTTAAGACTGCCTGTCTAAGAATGCTTCCTCAAGAAAGGAAAGGCAAGCATATCAAGTAGCTTCCAGGGTCTCAGCGACCTGGTACTCACAGAGTGACAGATCTGTATTCAGTATTCAGTGCAGACCTTGGAGTAGGAGTAAAGATGTCTCCGTTGCATACCTGACTTAGCTCCCGTGGCTCCCTCTGCCAGGAACACGATTATCTCCCTCTTTACCTGGATAATTTCTTCATTATTTTTCTTTAAGACTCTGTTAAGGCACCTCCTTCTTTGTAAAACCTGCCCCGAGCCCTTGCCTCCAACTGAGATAGGCATCTATAGCTGTGTTTCCACGGCATTCCTTTTACTTTCCTCTGCAATACCATTTATCACACTATATCACTGCTATATGTGTAAGATAAGTTTCCCTGAATCAATTGTCACCTTCTTGAGGGTAAAAACTGTATATCTCTTTATCTCTCTGTTTTTCAATAAATGAGGAACTGAACTAGGTTGGCAAGAATGTCAGTATAGTCATGTGTCAAATTATGACATTTTAATCAACAGTGGACTGCACATATGACAGTGGTCCTGTAAGATTTTCATACCATATTTTTACATTACCTCTTCTATATTTAGATACACAAACACCATTGAGTTACAATTGCCTACAGTATTCAGTACAGTAGGCAATTATTCCGTAGGCATATGGTATTTAGTATGCTGGACAGGTTTGTAGCCTAGGAACAATAGACTATACCATATTGCTTAGGTGTGTAGCAGGCTACACCATCTAGTTTTCTGTAAGTATACTCTGTGATGTTCACACAATGATGAAATCACCTAAAGATGCATTTCTTAGAATGTATCCTGGTCAGTGGTGCCTGACTGCACCTACATTTGGTGTTGCATCTTCTGCTTTCTTTAAATTAAATGCTAATTATATACTAGATAATAATTTTCTGCAGAGCAATGAACTTGCTTTGAATTCCTTGATATATTTCCCTAAGAATGACATTCATATTGGGCAAGATCCTGTCTTTGGGGAGTTACAAAGTCTAAATGAACAAGAAGTAAGTCAAGGTTAGGTTAGATGCCAAAGAAGGCCAGTCAGTTGTCCTAGACTCCAAGAGACCAATCTTGAAAGCAATCTTGGTATTCAGAGTGACTTTACGGTTATCTGTTAGTAAAGGTGCAAGCTAAGCTTCTGTAACAAGGAGACCCCGAAACTTGGTAGCTCACCATAGATAGAAGTTTATTCTTCATGTAACAGGGCCAAGATGAGTAGGCAGTTCTGTTCCAAAGACCAAAATTCCATTTTAGTCTGCCATTTAAGGTCATTTTTTCCATCTCTACTGTTTGGAGCCTGAAAGCAATCAGTTTTTCTGGTTTTGCAAGACCTCACATTTCTGGACTCTCCATTTACTTCATTTCTGCCTGAAATTGTCCAATTCTTTCCTGAGATATTGTTTACCTTGTAATATTGCCAAACAGCCAATAACAACAACAACTATTAAATTTCGGTTTTCCAATCTCTCTTCTTAAGATGCCTGCTCAGCAGACACATGACCAGCTTCCTGTGCTACCTCTGAAGATGGTTCCACCAAATATGTTACATAGATCTCCATCTCTCCAACCTCAGAGAGCAGGTTTCTCAACACTCATGGCTAGGCCAATGCCACATATTTTAGCTTTATGTTTTTGTTTTTGCTTTGTTATTTGGTGGTAGCTCACCACTTCTCTTCCCAATATATGTATTCATCAAGGTAAGATGACGTGATAGATTGTATTATTATTCCCAATTATTTGCTACCCCTCCCTGTGAAAAGATCACAGTTCTCTGCCCCATTATATCAAGGCTTGGTCATGAGGCTTGTTTTGAACAATGAAATGAAGGCAGAAGCATTGTGTACCACTTCTGAACAGAAGGTGCAAAAGCCTTCATGTGGTTCCACCAGCTCTCTTGCCTCTTCCATGTCTTGAATAATGGTATTCAAGACAAGAGCTGTTTCATCCCTCTGAACCCATGAATAAAGATGACTTATACAGCAGAAACACAGCCAATCCACAGCCATATCTGATGGGAGAACATCTAATAGTATTATAAGCCACTGGTATTTTGCGGTTGTTTTTCCAGCATAACTTAGTGAAAGCTGACACTCTTAGACTATTTATTTATTACTGCAGTAATAAATAAATCCCAAAATCTCAGTGGCTTGGCATAAAAGAGTTTAATGCTCTCATTTAGGGAAGGCTAGAGGGGGTTCCATTTTCTCCAGGATACAGTCTCCTTTTAGGCATTGCTAAATTAATTGTCATGAACATCTATGGCTTTGAACTTACCTGACCAGCTTCCATTTGGATCATGTATAACCAAATTCACTGAGATAGGACCTCATGAAGGTCTGAATTATTATTTTATTTTCTTGTATTTCAGATCCTCTTAGCTTGTTTACTTAGTTTGACTCTTGCCATTTTGAGATTTGTTTTGATTTTGGATGTACCATGTTTCTAATCATTAAAGAAGGATTAGTTTGGTTGGTCCAAAATGAATTTTATCCTGCTTTCCAAATTCAATATTCTTTTGAACTTATTCCAGGAACTGCACTGAAGTATTGGTCTCAAGATGTAGAGTGCTCTTTGGGCCTCTGCAATACTGGTGTGAGGGGGGAAGGTTTAGACCCAGGATTCTACCTCCTTGCTCAAAGTGTTAAAAACTCACATAGCATTTCTAAATGTACCAAAGCGATCTGTTTACTTCTCCCTTATCTAAAGATGGCAATTAAAATTAGCTCAGTGCTGAAGCTCTAAAAGCCTTTGAACAGATTTTAGCAGCTCAGTCTGTCTTTGATCAGGAATGTTCGCTTAGGTGTTCCAACTCTTTTAAAAACTCTTCATTAAGTTTCCAAGCTTCTTGTCTAACACAACTGACCGATTGCCACTCCAACTCCCAGTCCTAAAGGAGTCTGAAATCATTTCTCTGACATTCTCATCGACTAATTGGACTTTGATTGGTGTCAGCTGCTGCCAGCTGTGATACAACTGTTTTCAGTAAGCCTTGACATTCTAGAGATGACATTAGGTCACTTCTCACACTTATAAACAGGAAAGTTTTAGATTCACAAAGGGAGTTGATGCTATGGATAGTCTTTCCTTTAACAGAACTAAATTAAGAACTGACTATGTGCCAGATACTGTCAGAATGGGGCAAAATCTTACTCCCTTCGCCAAATTTTCATTGAAAGGAGCAAATTAATGTTAGTGGAAAAGATGGTGTGGCCAAGTTGAGGGAAGCATTCCCCAGCTTTGAAATTGCTGTATGTGAAGGAAGAGTCCAATGTGTGGGTGGAGAAGAAGAGACACAGTGAAAGTCCACAACACTACCAGCTTACACAGCAGAACACATGATGTGGCAGGTGTGTGACTGTGTGTGTGTGTGTGTGTGTGTGTGTGACAGAGAGAGAGAGAGAAAGAGAGAGAGAGAGAGAGAGCTTCATTCACTTGTACCTCTGAGAAAGGCAGCCGTTATTGGAATTCCTGGAGTGCAGGCCAGTATGAAAACAGCAGACTATAACATGGTGTTTACTACACACTAGGCAGTGTTCTATGGACTTTACGTGCAGTAACTCCTTCCATCATCACAACATCATCATGAGGTAAGTACTACCATCCTCATGTGTAGATGAGAAAATGGACTCCCTCCTAGTACTCACTTAAGGGCTTGTAATTGACTCAGATGATCAGTTAAATTGTGCAGGCTCTTAACAAAGGTGGTTGTGCCCATTAGAGGAGAAGGAAAGCAAGAGCCCCAGCTCACGTTCTGGCTGCCACATCACACATGGAAAAGAATCAGAACCATGGACACAGAGATGAGGCTCCTGAAGTGATAGCCCTGGGGCTGTCGCTTCCTCCCAATTTCCCTGGGCAGCTAGACTTCTCATCTCACAAAGTGACACTACAGTCAATCTAAATCCTTTCCTTTTTAATTTGTCTTGAGACTGAAATACTTGATCAGGGACCCATATCCTCTGGGGCAGAATCTGAGTGAATTCCTCATGCTGGGCAAACACAGCCGTCTCTCTGCAGAGCAGGCAAATGGAAAACTCACTGGGTATTTTGGAAGAGGCATTGGCTCAAAAGACAGCAGATATGCTAACACACTTGGGGCAACTGTTACCCCACAAGTCACAGGAAGAAGGGAATTCCCACATAATGACTCATTTGTATTTTTAATAAGAGAGTATTTCATTTATAATACAGAAGCAGGCAGTCCTTAAAAGAGTCTCTTGAAAGTAAAAAACATTTCTTGGAGATGAAAAACATGAACTCTGAATGCATACAATGGAAGAAGCAGGCAATAAGTGAAACATAGTAGAAAATTCAATTAACGAATAAAAAATAAGCTTTATAACTTGTCACAAGACATGAAGGAAAAGGATAAAGTAATGGAAATCATGACAGAAAAGAGATGTGGGACATGATCCTGGTGATTTAACATCACATAATTGAAATGCCTTTAGAAGAAGATAGGTGGAGGGAAGTAACCAAAGAACTAGTCAAAGAAAATATATTTAAATGGAGGAAAAACTTGAATCTTAGAGTTGAAATAATTAAAATGACTGTATCCCAAAGTTTTAAAATCTCAATGACTTCTCAATCCTTCAAAGCATCCCTGAATGCAGATTTGAGGAAAACAAATGGATTCATTATAAAGGAAAATAATCTAGGTGACATCAGAACTTTTCTCCTTAAAATGAACACTGTCAGCGAACAATGAGACATTGTCCACATAATTTCCAGGGGCAAAATATGTTCCCAGAATTCTAGTCCTGCCCACATTAGTCTTCAAATGGCAGAGTAGAGGAAAAACAAGTTCCAACATGCACAGCTTCAGAAAGCATACTGTCAGTGTATTCTTCCTGAAAAAATTACTTGAATAAGTGCTCCAATGAACCAAGAAATTAATCATAATAAAGAATTTAGAAATCAGGAAGATTTTTCAAAGGAAATGTAGTGAAAGATGAAACTAGTGAAATAGTATTACATTTCGATTACTAATGCTAATGTAGTTATGAAACTTACTGAAAATGTCAAAAATAAAGGGAAACAGGAGATACCTAATGTCAAAATGTATTAAAAGAATTGAGATCTAAAATCCTAGATCATTTCAACAAAAACTGAGTGTTGAGATGTGTATGTGAAATTTCACATTTTACATGAAGGAGTACTACTGTGTCATGTTTGATATTTATAGAAATATATATACATATATATATAATCATTTATTTTTTTTTAAAGTTTTAAGGATGGACATCAGCATGGCAGGTTAAACCTTTTTTGTTTTAGTGGTTAAAATCCCCCCTCTTCCTATACATGCACCCACACACCTGAATATAGAAAAGGTAACAGTGAAGACTGCGCTGGTTGAGACAGAGCAGCAAACCCAGGACTTTAACCCCTGGGCTTTCTCTTCACCTGTGTTTTGCTTCAGAGCCCTGTAGCAAAATCCTGCATAGATTTTGCTTCATGGAACAAAATTTGAAAACACTGCACTAGTAGGATAAAATCAATAAAACTTCCATTTTGTTAGACTACAACTTTTGCCAATCTGCTATGAATGGATTACAACTTGTCATGAGATATTGATCTCTGACCATGGGGTAGCTGGGTAGGCCTGGGGCTGCTGGAGTCCCATAGCCTTTGACTTGGAGCTGCCTCATCCAGGGCACCTTGAAGAGTGCAGTGGTCTGATAGTATGCTCTCGGTCCCCACAGGCTGACAATGTGTCTTCACTCATTTTCACTCTGCACCACCATGATGTGCATGGCACTGACAAGGAGGAACTACTATCACCTGGATCTCCCTCAGCAGCCAATGTTAACTTGATGTTCTTGGGAGAGTATAGCACTAGCTCCAGGTGGGATTGGGCCCATGTGGGTACAGCGCCCTGTGATAACCTCAATCTCTGCCTTCACATGTATCTGAAATTTCTGTCCATTTCTGATAGAGTGACTTTTTAGTGGCAACTTAGCTAGCTTCAGAATGGCCTTTCTAAGAATATATGCTCATTCTGAAAATGAGAGAATTACCGTTATTTTGAGATACTTAATATGAAAAAATTCGATGGATTCAAAAGCCATTCGCATTATCACAAGAAATTTCAATATTACATTAATAGATAAAAGGAAGAGCTGTTAGTTTCTTTAAATATAATTTAAATGTGTCTGTTTCAGAATAATTGTAAAAATGCTTTATTTTATTTTATCACCTACATGTGCAAAGTTTCTCATGATGGTGCTTATAAAGAATTTGAAAATATCATCATGGAAAATTCTTCAGGAATTTTGTGTAGTTATTTCAAGCATAAAATCTGACATGAATAAAAGATTTATGGAAGCATGCTCAAATTTTCATCAAACATCTTGAGAACACTCTAATTAGAAGCTTTATGTAATTTAATATTTAATGTGTTCCTCAGTTTTACTGTTTGTACTATTTTACTTTCTTATAATATAAAGAAAATATATTTTACTTCTTTTACAATATAAAGAAAATATATTTTGCACCAAGCCCTATATATTTCCTCCAGTTTACTGAGTGTGCAACACAAGTATTGTTTTCCATATGTGTGTGTGTCATAATGTCAAAGAAGTTTGGAAGCACTGCATTAGGGAAACAAATATACAGAGAAAGTTTCATTAATAACAAAAATAAAGGGGCAATGAAGAAAGCTCATTTGAACATTAACCATTTTGTATTAAATGAGGGGAGAAAGTTACAAAACAATATGTGTGGTTATTTTCACTTTTGCAAAATAAAGATGTCAAATCCACCACTAGTGAATATCTGTGGTTGTCTCCCTAGCTCAGAGTAATGCCTCCTTTCTGTTTCCTGTCTCCCTTCAGCCCAGACACACACTTTCAATGGAGGTAGTCATATTTATAGAACATATGCATGGCTCTGTCCACAGCTGACTAAATCTGTGAAGGGTTCTCCGATTAATCCTCATTTCCTACCCAGAGGGTTTTGGAATTGTGACTAAGAATGTCCGGTCTCAGTCTGGCAGTTATCTTAAGCAGAGGGAGATTTAAAATCACAAGATGTTGTTACTAGCCATTGTTATTATTATTATTTTTTTGCCACAGGGTGAGGAAAGAGATGTGAAGAATACAGAGAACAGATATTTTCCCAATTCCCAGCAGTGTCTAAGTCTGTTTCTAAGGCCTGGTGCATTTTTTATTGTGAGGTCAGGGAGACATTCTGCTATTCTTATCATAAATCTCCCTTTTGCTTTAATTACTTCAATTAGGTTTCTTCTGCCCACATCCAGTGAATACATTATCTATATGTTAATTCCTAGGGAAAAATGAGAGGGACATCTGCACTTAAATATCAGTAGAGCTTAACTCTACATGATGGACTATGGGTGAATTTTATTTTTAAGCAAAACTTTTCCAAGAAGCATATATTACTCTTGTGATAAGAAAATAATTAAGTAGAGTATTTAGTGGATAAAAAATTGGGTAATTATGTTTGAGACTAATTTTTATGCTTAAGCTCCTAATTTTAAGTCTTATTATATATGGCATAAAATGGAAGACTTGACAAATAATTCTGAAACGACTGCTTTTTAAAATGGCTATAATACTAAAATTGAGCAATCTCCTTGTTAAATAAGTATAAAAGTAATTATTTTTTAAAATTTGCTTGCTAGGGGAAGAACTTACAAACATTTTATTTTTGTATAAGTTGTGCTTCATTTAGAGAAATATTTTATGAAGGGAAGGATATTTGTCCTCAATTAGAAAAAATTAAGACAAAGTGCACCGTAGGAAAAATCAACAGATTCCTAATCCTGACCCTCATAGTGATCTTACACTTCCCTGCAATGCCTGTAATGTCAAGTGAGAGTCAATGAAGTTTGACCAATGTTATTATAGCAGAGGGTGGGGGAAAATGAAGAAGCATATTATGCTGGAGCTACCCACTGGTTGGGAGACGGATAGGAGACACATTTTTTGAATGTAGCACAACAAGAAAAAGGATGCAGACTCTCTAAACCCAGATTGCTTTCAAATTGTCAGAAAAATCTAGCCATTGAAACCCAAGCTTTAAATTTCAGATTCTAAGGGAGTATGAGTGAGAACTTCCTTCTGAATTCAGTCTCTTTTTAAGAGAAGATAAAAACACCCAACACATTAATAATTTGGCAAAGTTGGCCATCTGACTCAAAGGCTCACACACTGAAATAATTCATCTTGAAGACTGTGTGACTTTATGCTCAGCACAGATGAGTTTACCTGTGTGAATTTCTGTTCTTATTTAATGTTGTCTTTAAGATGAGAAATGGAAGGCTGACATTTCCTGATGCATTTTTCACTGGCAAGTCTTGAGCAGAAATAATCACTAGCATTATTTGTCTGATGACAACACAATGGGGAAAAATGAATGATGATGGCCCTTGGCACCTGTACTTTGGGTGAGAAAGGATGAGAGTTTTTTTTTTTTTTATTAGAGAGGAGAAATATTTGATTAAAGAACTATTGGACAAAAGTGCTCAAAGAATGGATCTCTTTTTTCCTTTTTTCCTCTCAACACCAACCCTACCACTTAACACTTAAAAGTTTGCTAGATGCGTTGCTCTCAATCTGTCAGTGCCCAAACCTGTAGGACCTAGTGGATCTGAATCTTTAATGTCGCTTAGAATTTTGAACCCAGCAGTAAAAATTACATTAGGACCTGGACCTTTTTCTTTTTTTTTCTTTTTCTTTCTCCGGTTGCCTCATCCAGGCAACAAAATAATGAAAAACCTTACTGAAAGCTCTCCGTTATTACTCTATGCTTCCTGGTGGTGAGACTTTGAAAGGTGACTTAATCTCACTGAATTCTGTTTTTCTTCTTTGTAGAAGGAGCCAATAATGCAACTTGAGTTTCCCTAATCAGAAAATCCAAAATCCGAAATGTTTCAAAATCTGGAACTTTTTGATCACCAACATGACAATGCAATTAAAACATTCTACATCCAACCTCATGAGTAGCAGTCAAAATGTAGTCAAAACTTTGTTTCAGGCACAAAACTATTAAAAATACTGAACAAATTACCTTCAGGCTATGTGTATAGCTGTATATGAAACATAAATAAATTTCACAGAGTTGGCTCTCATCCCCAAAATATCTTATACACAAATATTCCAAAATTTGAAAAAATCTGAAATCCAATGCTGATCCCAAATGTTTTGGATAAATGATGCTCAAACTGTACTTACCTTCTAGATAGTTGTGGAGATAAGGTGTGATGAAACAACCTGTCATATTGCCCGATATAATGCACACTTGTGCGAATATTTCTTTTTTTTATTTATATTATAACCAGAGGCTTAATTTCAGCTCTAACTTTGTCTGCCTTAAAACATTTCCACTACATAGCCTTCTTATCTTTTACAAATATGCTTTGCTCACTGCACTTGTATTCATATTTTTTCAGAGCTGCTTAGACATTGGCTGTTTGAAGTTTTTCCGGAATATTCTTCCAGGGTCTCCATCCTTTGCCCAAAGACTGAGATGCCATTAGTTGTTAGGATCTGGAGACTACAGTGAAGTCAATAGCTTGGAAATAAGATTCACATCTGAGAATTAAAATATGAAACTATTACAAAGTGGTTGTTGGTTGTACTTGCCTCATATGGCTATTGTGAGAACTAAAGGAGATAACATGTGAAGCCCTTAGCATGATGCGTAAACACGGCTATGGGAATGATGATGTTGATTATGCTGGATAGTCCTAACTGTGCCAGGCAAAACAATAACTTACAAGCAATAATTATGTTGCAGATTTTTTCCAATCAAAGATTAGAGCAATAGCTATAAGATAGAAACTGAAAATAGGGTTTCACTCTTCCACTCACATGCGATCCGGAATGCTGAGTTAAGAAGGATTCTGAAGCTGCATTTTAGCTCAGTGAAAAGAGTTCCATGACTAATTAGAGATGTCAGCTGTGAGAGCAGGAGGTGGTTATGGCTGGTATTTGTTTGGTAGCCTTCTTCTAGGTCATTTTTTTCTTTTTTTATCTTTCACTGAAGCCTTCTTAGGTGGATCAAAAGATTCCTTGATTCACATATCCTCTCCATTTCCAATTTCTAGTGTAAAAAATACTCCATAGTGACAAAAAATTGGAGAACAAAATAATAAAACCATAGTCAAACTCTTCCATGTTAGTTACTGAAAATTATAAGCCAAAATGCCGTTATTAATTTTAGAGTTAATTAACTGATAAAAAATTGAAGTAAAAACAATGAAATTAAACTAATGCTAATTTAAAAGCAAGGATAGCACCCATGGAAAATCCTGGTCAATCAAGACAACATTAGTAATATTCTAATGACACGTTTTCATCTCACAGATAGTGGGAATTGTAACTACTATACATCCATGCAGTAGAATGTTCCCAGTGTTACCAAGCCTTAAAGAGTGGTCAGACTTAATAGAATACTAAATTAGAGGCCTCTGTAAATGCTGATAACACATAATTTTAGTTTAATGTGACAAAGATTACTAATGGTTCCCTCGTATCCCTAAATGGACACTAGTCATAATAATTGTATGTACTCATAGGATTTGTGAAGATTAAGTGTGATGCTAAATGAAACACCAAGGACATTGGCTAGCACACAGCACAAGCACAGAAAATGTTAGTTATTATTAGCTTGTGCAATTTTAGGAATTCTAGTGAGATGCTGAAAACTTCTTAAATTTTTCTCTTCTTATGATACTCCGACTACAGCACTTGAACATATTTCCTTTATGGTTTAGATCCATGTTTTTAAAAAACATAATGTCTTGGTAAGATTAACACTTCATTCCTTTATATGTTACACATATCTATAAATGCCTGTAATGAGCCAGACATCATGCAATGTCCTGTTGGGAAGAAGGAGTCACTAAGATGAATAATCATAATCCCTAACCCCAAGGAACTCTGAGTCATGCTGGGGTGAGCATGGATGCCTGACTTAGTCTAATAAATTCTGTCATCTGGCTCAACCCACCTTTCCAAATGGATTTTCCATCACACTGTGTTATGCTGTGTCCACATTGACCCACCACGTTTCTCTTTTTTTGTTTTTTTTTTTTTTTTTTTTTTTTTTTTGAGACGGATCTCGCTTGTCGCCCCGGGGGCTGGAGTGCAGGTGGGGCGGATCGTCAGCTCCCACTGGCAACGCTCCGCCCCTCCGGTTCACGCCATTGTCTCCTGCTCAGCCTCCCAAGTAGCTGGGACTACAGGCGCTCCGCCACCTCCGCCCGCTAGTTTTTTGTATCTTTTTAGCTAGAGACGGGCGGTTCCTCACCATGTTAGCCAGGTATGGTCTCGATCTCCTGACCTCGTGATCCGGCCCGGTCTCGGCCTCCCAAAGTGCTGGGATTACAGGCTTGAGCCACCGCGCCCGGCCACCACCACGTTTCTTAAGTAATTCTTGTGCTTTCCTAACTCTGTGTCTTGTACCTTCTAGTTCCTCTGCTTGGAAAGATTCCCATCCTAACTTTTAAAAGAAATTAGTTAACTCTAACCTCACCTGTGAAATGTTGCTTTATTATTGCAGTCTGAAAGCAAACTGTCCTTCTTTGTAAAGCTGTAGCAATATATATATTTTGGTGAATTAATGGATGTGTGAATAAGTAAATAATTTGTATCTTGCCATATTCATGGGGCCATGGGTAAAAAATATTCTTCAGCATGTTGGATGCGTCTGCAGAATAAGATAGCAAAAGGCTGTAAAGACAAACATCAATAGCTTGACACTTAATGCAAACATAGTACAAGCCATGCTGTACACTGAGGCACCAGCTTTGTCATCAAACTCCATCTCTCCCGCTCTACCATATGACCATAGTAAGTTATTCAGGTTTTCCACCTGTAAACTGAAGATTAACAATATTTCCTACAACATAGGCATCTGAGAATTAAATGTCATAATAAATATTAAGCTCTTGACATGATAAGTGTTGGGAACATAGTAAGAATTCAATAAATGTTAACTGTTATTATCCTTTTCTATTTTGTGAGTGTGTCATTCTCCGTGTACCTGTGAAACACTAGACTGAGTGCAAGTCTTCAATAAGACTCTTTGGAGCCATCCTTCTGGCAGATAAACATAATTTCTTATGCAAATATAAAACTGGAGACCATCAGGAGACCATTTTGGAGTATCGGGAAATGTGGCTTCTGAAAGTCATATTGCCTTTTTCAGAGAAGCCAGTTCTCAAATTGGCCATTTCTGTGTAGTGCCTACTCCACTCTTTTAAGTTCATATCTGTCACACTTGACAGTCATCTCCTCACTAGCTGGCAATAGCTAGACCAATTAAAAGGCAATTAATAAATCATAACTCTGGTGTAGAATGATGTTGGCTTGTGGCAGAGGCGTTCGGAAACAAGTAGCCCAGCATGCCTGTCACTTTGGTAGAATAAGCTAGAAACCCAACTAAATGTTCTTTGAAAAGAACTGAAATGCTTTACTTTGAGTGTCACCAATAAAGCACAAAAAACATGACCAAAGAACATTTTGATGTGGTGCTGCTCATAGCAAATTTTCCTGATCAGGGATAAAGGCATCATTTATGCTTTATTTTATGTATGTGTATGTGTGTTTAAGTAATGTATGCTGTTTGCTGTAATAGGACATTTAGATAGTACAATTTAGAAAGAAGAGTGCAGATGAGAAGATTAGAGGCTTATCTTTTGTAATACTACAAAGGATGTGAAACAGCATTAGAGGTCAATCAGAGGTTCTTTGAAATCATTTTACATAAGGTACTTGAGCTATACCTCATTTGTGGCTTCACAGTTTTCAAGTGGACTAATAGGTTGGACAGTGGTTGGGTGAATCCCTCCCAAAATAGAACTGAGGAATGTTTGAACTAGGGATGAAATATAACAGGCAGAAATGCTCTGTGGGAGAGGAGCTACAGAAAGAAACGGACTTATGAAAGTATTATAGCTGGAGTGGTTGCATACCCTGGTTTGCTCAGGGGGGCCCCGGTTTATACCTATGCTCAGCCACCTTATGCATTTAGTACCGCTTTCCACTCTCAAAAGTGTCCCGGTTTGTGCATTAAATTATATAGCCAGCAGAGTTAACACTGATATGCTCAATTTCAATCTTAGAAACTAGAAAAATGTAGCGTGGACCAAAACCTGCCTTTGACTGCTGAAATTCCAAGTTGTGTAACAGAGATTTAGAAAGAAAGGCAAAATACTGCATGCTGAAAGCCCAAGTACATTCACTTGGTTACTTAGGTGATAAAGATGACACATCTGGGGCTGCAAAATAATCAGGTGTGTTAGTACCTACCGCAAATGTGGTCCTCTGGAGGACTGAGAATCTGTTTTCCTGGGATCTCTGCTCATTGTGTGACAGAAATGTTGCTCACTCTTCAAGGTGGTTAAAGTAAGGGAACACAAGACAAATCTCATGGTTACTTATGAGATGCAGAGTATATTCAACGGAATGGGCCAGAGGGAGATAATGGTCAAAAGGATGATGCCAATCCAAGGGCTAGAACTTCTTGTCCTGGAGGCAGTCTCTCTCTTTTCAGAAAACAGACCTCACCTGCACAGTCATTTCCTCAGGTCCCTGCAGGTCCACCTGGGAGGGGTCAATTGCCACTTAGGGGAGCAGAGTTTGGCTGTGTCTCCCTTTGGCAGCACATGTACTAACAATGGAGTAAGTCCAAGAATATTAGCATGACTCCTGTGTAAGAATGTTATTGAAACATTCTAATTTTTTCAAGCTAAGTGTTATTATTTTTATTCAACATTGTACTGGAGGCCCCAGCCATTGGTGTAAGGCAAGAAAAAGAAACAAAAATTGCCATGATTGGCAAACTGGTTATTCAGAGACAACATAACAATTGTCCAAATAGAAGGTCTAATGTGTACTATAGACATATAACACACACACACACACACACACACACGCACGCACACATAAATACACTAAGAGAGTTTAATAAGATTGCTACATATATGATCAATTTAAAAAAGTCAATTGTGTAGCTGTACAACAACAGCCAATAGCCACAAAGTGTTCATTTTAAATAGAATATGTTTGAAAATAGCAGAAAAAATATGATCAAGGAATAAATTTAAACAAAAGATGTCCAAGTCATTTATGTAGAAAAGTACATAATTTTAAAAGATTTTTTAAAACATGTATTTTAGGTTTTGATACATGTGTGTAAGTTTGTTATATAGGTAAACTTGTGTCATGGGGGTTCGTTGTACAGATTATTTTATCACCCAGGTATTAAGCCTAGTACTTGACACTTATTTTTTCTGCTCCTCTCCCTCCTCCTATTCTCCACTCTCAAGTAGACTCCAAGTCTGTTGTTCCCTTCTTTGTGCTCATGAGTTCTCATCATTCAGCTCCGACTTACAAGTGAGAACATGTGGTGTTTAGTTTTCTGTTTCTGTGTTAGTTTGTTAAGGATAACAGCCTCCAGCTCCATCCATATTCTGGCAAAAGACTTAATCTAATTCTTTTTTATGGCTGCATAGTATTCCATGGTGTATATGTATCACATTTTCTTTATCCAGTTTATCATTGATGGGCATTTAGGCTGATTCTGTGTCTTTGCTGTTGTGAGTAGGGCTGCAATGAACATTTGCATGCATGTGTCTTTATGGCAGAATAATTTATATCCTTCTGAATATATACCAGAGGAATATACTGATCCAGCAATAAAATTGCTGGGTCAAATGGTAGTTCTGCTTTTAGCTCTTTGAGGAATTGCCATACTGTTTTTCACAATGGTACTAACTTACACTCCCACCAACAGTGTAGAAGTGTTCTGTTTTCTCTGTAACCTCACCAGTATCTGTTATTTTTTGACTTTTT
This sequence comes from Rhinopithecus bieti, assembly GCF_001698545.2. Lineage (NCBI taxonomy): Eukaryota > Metazoa > Chordata > Mammalia > Primates > Cercopithecidae > Rhinopithecus > Rhinopithecus bieti. The sequence goes on from NW_016806688.1 coordinate 1,254,932, forward strand.
AATAATAGCTATTGACAACAACAAGCAATGGAGGAAAAGACTCCCTATTCAATAAATAGTGCTGGGATACCTGGCGAGGCGGAAGATTGGAGGTGAACCCCTTCCTTACACCACATACAATAATCAACTCAAGATGGATCAAAGACTTAAATGTAAAACCCAAAACTACAAAAATCCTGGAAGACAACCTAGGCAATATCATCCCGGACAAAGGAACGGACAAAGATTTCATGAAAAAGACACCAAAAGCAATCGCAACAAAAGCAAAACTGACAAATGAGATCTAATTAAATGTAAGGTCTTCTGTACAGCAAAAGAAACTATTATCAGAGTAAATAGACGACCTACAGAATGGCAGAAGATTTTTGCAAATTATGTATCTGACAAAGGTCTAATATTCAGCATCTTTAAGGAACTTAAGCAAATTAACAACAACAACAAAACAAGCAACCCCTTAAAAGTGGGTAAAGGACATGAACAGACACTTTTCGGAAGAAAACATACATGTATTCAACAGGCATATGAAAAAAAGCTCAATATCGCTGAGCATTAGAGAAATGCAAATCAAAACCACAATGAGATACCATTTCACACCAGTCAGAAAAGTACACAGTTTTACTGAAAATAAGACCTAAATAAATGGAGACATGAAGTGTTCCTAGGTAAAGTGATCAGGTCTCCCACAATCGATCTGTTAAAATATAAATTGAATTCTTTATGAAACTTGGTAGATGCCATCTAATATGTATATGAAAGAGGGAAGGCCAAACAAATAGCAAAGCACATCCCAAAAAGAGAAAAATGTGGAGAACTTGACCTAACAGCTATGGAGACTTATGATAAAGCTTTATATTAGCTTCCTATGTGGGTACATAAAGAGATCACCTAAACAGAATACAGAGCAGGAACAGACTAACCCATCTATGGAAGCTTATTACCCAGGGAGCTCTTTGCACACCAAGGGGAAGAAATGGACTGTACAATTGATGGTGCTGGGACAACTGACTATCCATGTGGAAACAAGTGAAATTGAAACTCTACTTCATATTCTAAACATATCTATTTCAGGTGAATTAAAAGTTTAAAAATGAAATAAATCTTTAAACTTTTGAAAGAGAATATAGGAAAAAAATCTTCATTTACCTCAGAGTAAGGATGTATTTTAAACAACTCACATGAAACATAAATCATAAATTTAAAAGCAATACATTTGATCATACTGACAAAATTATGTGCTTATCAGAAGACAGAAAATAAAAGAAACCTAAGAGAAAAATGAGCACAGACATGAAAGACATTTCACAGAACAAGAAACCCTAATGCTAGTAAATATCTGAAGAAAATATCCAGCCTAATTAGTAATCAGAAGAATGCAAACTAATACAACTGTAAATTAACATCTTATACTTATGAGACTGGCAAAGTTGGACAAGTTTTTGATGAGAATGTGAGGCACTTAGACCTTGTGGGACTGTAAATTTATAATCACTTTGGAACATTATTTGGCATTTTTTTAAATTTGAAGAAAATTATATCCTATTACCTAGCAATTTCATTCTTAGGTATGTGTGGTAAAGAGGTTCTTGCTTTTGTGCACATTGTATAATAATATGCCTACTATGTTTACCCAAATGTCCATTGACAGAAGAATGTATCAATAAATTGCATACTATACAGCAGTAAAGATGATCGGATACAACTACACGCTTCAACATGGATAAGAATAAAAACATAATTTGGAGTGAAGAAAACAAATCACGAAAGATACACAGAACATGATTTCACTTACATAACATTTAGATGTACAAAAATGAGTAGTTTATAATTTTGGGTTATATGCATATGTAATAATACTATTTTTAAAAGCGTAATACTTGGTGGATTATTACTACTATTTTTTAAAACTGTAATTCTGGTGGAGGAAGGGAAATAAAAAAGTAGTGGAGAAGAATATCAAGGGCTTTACCAGTATTAGTAATTTTCTATTTCTTAAGTTGGCTGTGGGCACAAGGATGTTCACTTAATTATTCTTTATACCTTAGGTATTCATTACACATCCTTTTTTGAATGTATGAAATATTTTATGAAAAATACATTTTTTAAAAGTTTCCAGCTGGCCAGAGACTCCCATCAACTGATTCAGGCAGTCCAATTATTTCCTTATTTACAGCTGGATTTATACTTTTATCTTTAGCTCATCCCTGAACAAATTTACTGAACATGGTCTAGTGATCAGATTAGCAGCCCTCTATAATGCTGTAGCCAATCCCAACCTTAGCATATGCATAATACAATTTTAATGACCCAGAACAGCATATTTGGTCATCTAATATAGGCAGTCTCCCCATTAGCAATTTCACTGGAAATCCCCCAGTATGTAATTTCTATTAGTGACTTTATTATGAAGTTTCATCGCTGCCTGCTGGGGGCTGTACCAGGAATCAGATTTGATGATACCAACAAATGTTACTTTCTCAGTGAAGCCTTTCCCAATGCCTGAAGGCAGAATTTGTTGCTCCCTTCTGTTCATCCCAATAGCATTTCTTTGTTTGCAATATGGAGACGACTGACATCTACCTTATAGGTTACCACGAGGAATAAACAAGATAATGCATTTAGAGTTCACAGTAAGCACGCAGCAAATATTTGCCATGTTTATGTTTGCATTTGTATTTATATTTATACTATTATTCATGTTCTTATTCATATTCGTATACCTCTATCAGAATGCGTGTTACAATGTGCCATGAATCAGCTAATTATACATACTTCTATCCCTCTCTGTAGTCTGTAATCCTGTTGAAGATGGAAAGTGTGTTTTATTCATCTATGTGATCCTTCCTGGTGCCTAGTTTTGTTCTTGGTATGTACTAAGCACTCAATACATATAGTGAACATATATATATATTAGGATTTCTATACCTATTCCAGGTTCCAGTTCCTTGAAAGCTCCTGAAATTTGTGTCTCAAATATGTGCCTAGAGGATGCCAGTAGTATTTGACTTATCCCTCACTGGCTGTAATCAAAGGCTCACTGAGATGACGGCAATACCCTTAGAGACACTGCCTGAAGAAAATAAGGAATGCCCACCCTTGGTTGGGCAGTTTGCTATTCTGGTCGAAAATTTCTTCAGATGTTCTTTATTACCACCTGGCTTGGTCAGAAAATAGAGGACACAAACATGAACAAAATTCTCTTTTCCTGAGTGTTACTGGTTTCTTGAAAGATCTAGTTTGGTAAGAAGACAAAGAACATTTAGAGCAGGGCCTGATCACTGGCTGAAGGCTTTGTTATTCCATATGGATCAGTCTGAGAAATAAGTGAGAGCTGATATGATGCACGGCAAGGTGGGGGCCAGAGAATAGAGGCATTGAAGATGTACAGATAGTCAATTTCTCCAAAGACCTCACGTTCTAATCCTGATCTGTGACTGAATTCAGTTTGTGTAGTCACAGGCTAAAAGTGGTTAAGAATTTCTCTGTTTGAGAGACAACATGGTGTGGTGTGGTGTATAATGTAGATCTGTATAAAATTTTATTGGAAATTTGATTAGTTTAATTAATAAGCATATAAAATGTATTTGGTTAGAGGGTTTATAAAGATATAATTATGCAGTTACATACGCTTGGAAGTAATTTGTGCTGTATTAATGGAAATAGAATATAATGAATCAGTGAGTTTGGGGGAATAGATTTTAGATAGTTAGCTATTTTAAGGCACTATTAAGATGGAGAGGATGAGGCTGTGAGGTTCTATGTTTTTGTGACCATAGCAATGATGAGAGCCAAGAACATCAATTAGCATCTCATTAAATGGGAAGAAATCTTGGGTAAGCATGGACTTGACAGGCATCACTCTTGGTGGTCCAAGTACAAAGCCTTTCCTTATCTCAAGATACTAAGATGAGCAAAATTACATGCAAATGAAATCACCAAGGCAGAGTAGAACAGGCTCATATCATCCAGCCCTTAAAGTAGGGCTTGGGATGGAGTAAAGGAATGGTTGGAGTAGACAGTAAAGTATGAGATTAAATGGGAAAGGGTTTTCTTGGTAAATAAAAGTTTTCACCTTCAAGAGCCTGGGGTGGTGCACTGCTCTCACCAGCTGCTTTTCCCACCAGAGTGATCATGATATGGCTGATCACAGAGCTCAGTAAACCAAGGTTCAGAAGCCCATGTTACCTCCCTGGTACTGTCACCATAGTGGGATGGAAGAAAAGCCCAAAAGCAGTGAATAGGGACACCCATATAGCAGGAGGAGTGTGACTTTGGAATCAGGCAGTCCTTTCTTTAATTTTGGCCTCTGCCACTTAGAGCACATGAAATCTTGTGTAAGTGACTTAATATATTCGACTCTATTATCTACATTTCCCCTAAAATGGGATTCTTTTAGAAAAGGAAAAGGAGAAAAGTGTTCCAGTATTTTTTTTTATTTTAGAAGGAAACAGAAAAGAAACAGCTTCTTTTAAACTGACTTTTCTTGGTTTTGGTATTGTATTTTAATTAGGAACTGGAGATTACATATATCAGGTGTCTGATACACTGCAGGAATTTCAAATTCTCCTTTACTGATAAGAATTTACTGAGTGTTACTCCAATCAGGCCCTGTGCTAGAATCTGGGAAAGAAAAATAAATGAGATGCTATTTTCTTTTATTTTTTCTTTGAGAAACTGACTATCTGGCTCAGAAGATAGGTAAACAAGCATGGTGACCATTTTACAAGAAGGGGTGAAAACAACAACAGAACAAACAAAAAATATAAGAAGAGGTGGAAGAAAGTGTGAGATGCCTTCTAGTGTCCATCTTTTCTTCTTTTCTACAAACAAGAATTCCAAACTTTTGTTGAAAACATTGCCCTTTGGCTCCAATACTATATCCCCAACTCCATTTTATAGCTAGGTATGGCCTTGCGAGTAATTTATAGCCAATGAGAGATAAACACAAGATCTGTGTGCAACATCTGGAATGTTTCTTGAAGGTAAACACATATTTCTTTAATGTCTCCTTTTCTTTTGCTGCTGTCTGTGATAGCTGGGGCTTCAGCAGTCGTCTTCTCTCTGAGCTGGATGTCTTGCAGGGAGACAATATTGCAGCAGCAAAGTAGATTTACTGCCAAATCTAGATCCTTTGGTGACTATGAGGCCAGCCTCCAGCCTGGGTGTCTTACCGTCAAATTTCATTTACATGAGAGAAAAATAAGCATACATTTTGTTTAAGCTACTATTCTTTAGCATTTTCTGCAACTTGCAGCCTAACTTAATTTGGTTAACGCAATAGGATATAGTGAAGGACACTAAGGAGGGACCGGTGACTTTTCATTGGGACAACAGGGAAGGCTTCTCAGAGGAGGTGATAGTAAAGCAGGTCTGGGAGAATAAGCCTCTTTTGCGTTCCTTGATGTTGAGAGTTTGGTACCATAGTATCTATTTATAGATGTTGACAATGCCTAGACACGTTTATGAGAAGGAGGGTTTGAGAGCTGTTATGTAAATTGGTCTGCTCTTTCCCAAATAAGAGAGAATGTGAGTTTTCATTAAGAAGCTGAAACAGCTGAACTGATACTTTTAAATTTGCTCAGTTTTGTATGTGTGTGTGCTGGTGGGGTGGGGATGATACTTTGGAAATGCTAATACATGTTTTCTTCCTTATATTTCCTCTTATGCCTGACTCTTCTCCCACATTTGACAAACTAAACTAGTCTGTATTCACTGGCCTAGATGAAGAAGGGAGTTGCTCTCCTGGTTTTTGAGTTTCAAAAGCACAGACTCTGAGAAAATTCCCAGACTGCTCAACAAAGACTGCCTAAGAATTCTCTCACTAGGGATAGGAGCTAGAGAAGCAGCACCCATGAGTCCCTAAGGAAGAAGCTGTGTGTGTCCTGCTTTCTGGACCACTGGAAAACTCAGATGGACTTGTCAAATCTGAACATAGAGGCTCTCTGAGGCCTCTCCTAGCTAGAGCCCTGGTTAAGTGATAGACACTAGAACAGGAGTAACTGTGTGATGCCTAGGCAGACTGGGCTTCAGAAATGCAGGATTCCCCTCAGTTCTAATGTGGCATGGGAGTTGCACAATGTTTCCTGGGTGTCCAGGAGTGGCCTAGAAACAGCAGGAAAAGAGAGCTACTAAAAGTCTGGTGGAATAGAAGAAATGACACAGCAGCTATTAGAACGAATATATCTGTGGGTAACAGTACGGACAAAGACAGTGGGTGTCAGCATGGTAAAGTGAAAGGTTACTTTGAGATCTTGGTGCCACTCTATACCTTGATACTGTGTAAAGTCCAGACCTTATATGTAATAGACCCACCTTAGAAAAGGGACTGAATCCCACACTGCCAGTCTGGTGAAGAGCAGGTCAGTTCAGTTACAGGGGAGTAAAAAAGAGATTGTTCTTGCATGTCTGAGTGTGAAGATAGAGATTAGGACCTGCTGCTGATTCATTCATTTATTCACTCATTTGACAATAATTTATTGAGGGCCTGTGAAGTGGCTGGCACTGCTTAGGCATTTAGGAAACTGCGATAAATGAGACATGAAATTTCTGCCCTGGTGTAGCTTATGTACTAGTTAGGGAGATGGACAATATGTAGAAAATACAAATATCATTATGTTATTGAGTCAGGTAGTGATAAGGACTAGACAGAAAAATAAAGCAGGGTCAGGAATGTCAGTCTACTAGAAAGTGAATATAAAGATATTAATGATGAATCTGAATAGAGTCCCTTGTTCTCATTACCAATCTTGTTGTGTGTTGTATTGATCCTGTGTTACTGATGAGAGCACACAATCATTGACCACTCTCAAGGTGAGGGATGCAAGAAATGCTGATGAAGTAGGTAAATTGTCTATCATGCTTTTTAAAGATCAGGGCTAAAGCTGAAGCTCTGTACCAGATTTTGGCTAAACCCCAGGCCTGGAGATGAGCTTCAGTGCAAGCCTCACATATGATCTCTTTTAACTCTTTCATACACCCCACTAGATAGAAATCTATGCTCAGTTTTGTAGATGAAAGCAGGGGTCCTCAGAGAATGCAATTAACTGGACCAAGGTTTTACCGGGACTCAAATTTAGAATTGTGAGGCTTTCACTCTGCAATAAACTGGGTTAAGCACCCTAGTGGTCTTTGTGGGCTGCACCTCTGGACTTCCTCTTGTTTTGCAGAAAATTTAAAGATTTCAAACAGAATGATGGGCCTGAGAAATCTTCTGCAGCTGTAGAAGACCCTCTTTTGGTCAGGTAAGTCTCAGAGAGTCATAGCACTGCATTCTGGATGGGGGGCGGAGTAGAGAAAGGGGCTGGAGGTATGTCAGTGAGACACATGGAAGTCCAGATTACTCTGTGGCAAACCTTGGTGGATTAATTCAGCTGTAGACCATGGCAGAGACGCACATCATAGTTCCTAACCAGAGGATTAAAGAGTTGGAAGGGACCTTGAGGATTATCTAATCAAATTGCCTTCCTAATCTACGAATTTTCTCACTAGGATTTCAGACATGAAGACATCTCACTTCTTTTTCCCCCCTCCAGTCTCTTTTTCTGATAGAGAAGTTCTAACCTGACTGAGCAAATGCCTGTGCTCCAAAAGGTCTTTCTATTCTAAGGGTGAGCAACATGTAATGACCAGGTACCAGGGATGAGTAGCCCTGCATTGTCTGAAAGGGACCCCCAAGGACAAAACACAGGTGTCTCTCTCCAAATTCCAGTGTGCCCACTGATTATGGCAGGAAAGGACAATTGGAGCTGATTATAACATGGTGGGGGCCCTGGACCTCAATTTCATGGCTTTCCTCAATATAGATATTAACAATTTGGCAAAGTTATTGGCCAATTGACTCAAAGAATAAGCATTAATAAAGGAATTCAACCTGAACAATGTGCTGTTTTATGGCTAGTACATGTAGGTTCACTGTTATGAATTTACTGTGCTTATTTAGTGCCCTCTTTAAGATGAAAAACTATGCCAGCTGAGCGTTAATAGCATCTTTTGACACTGAGTAAGTGTTCCCGTGGATTGAATGGTAGTTGTTCCTTCCTCAGATGGAGATTGAAAACTTTATCTTGAATATCTTGCACTGGCAAAAGCATTCCTTGTATTTGTTAGAGCCAGAGTACATACTAATAGAACATGCACTACCACGGATACCTGGACTCTGTGGGCTCACTAGTCAAGGACGTCCTTTTCACAGAGCCTTTGTCAGTTGCCATCAAGCTAGTATAAAGGGATCTGCTAACTCATATTTCAATTTACAGGTCAGCTCTTGTAATATTCACTATCAGAGGGCATATTTTGCTTTTTCATTCTGTATCTTTCTACCTCTTTGAGCCTTAAAATCCTACCATCAAGAAAAATGACAGATTTATGGAGACATTCTGGTTGTGAAATTACTCAGAGTTCCCCTAGAGATCCTGAAAGTGATGGAGAAAGTGCTATGGAAATCATCCAAGAAATGTGGGGAGCACAAGATATTGATCATTCCTGGGGCTCAGATTCCCTGTCTAGAAAATCAGGGAGTCCTAAAGTATCTTTTATTTAGCTCCCATATCTCACAAATTTATAATTTCTTCACTCCTAGTAATAGATTCTTAGAAAAATCTTCCTAATTGGGCACATATTATATTTTTCATTATCTTATATATAAGATAGTGTACACCGGGCATGGTATTGGGCAGAAAACAGCTTTGGATTAGGACTCAGGAAGCAGATTACAGCTTCGGTCAATGACAGCTGAACGGCCTTGAGTAAATCACTTCACTTCTTTAAATCTTAGTTCATTCATTTTGCAAAATAAAACATTGCATTAAATTCTCTGTTTTGTCTTAGTCCTAAAAATCTAAGTCATGTAGACTATTGGATTTTGTAATATGCAATGTTATAAAAATAAAACAACAACATAGAATTGTTATTTTGATTTCTTCCTAGTAAGGTAATTTTCCTTTAAATAGAAAAAGAGTTCGTCCATGGGGCTCTCATGCTGGGGAGTGAGGGTGGAATAATAGACAAAACAATGCTTTCCCGACTGGTATCTATAGACTCCCGAGATGTCGTAAATGTATTCTCAGGGGTCTTCAAATCCCTAAGTCTGAGAAACGCTGGTGTTCAGGCACCAAACTAAACAGCATGAACAAGTTCATGACCACCCCCAAATATACTGTTCTGGCATATTGATGATTTTGAGTTGAAAGCACTTGAAAAACAGCAGATGCAAGAAGGACATTTGGAACTTTCTTTTTCTTCCTGAAATCAGGAGATGAAACAACTTTGTGAAGGATGCCTTTCCTATATCAGAAGGAAAGAAACATTCTTATCACTAAGAATGGAAAGTTGAGGCTGAGAGAAATCTATACAAAACAAACTTTATCAAAGGAACCTTTATCTTCCTAGTTACTTCTTCAAGATTAACTACCCTAGCCCAACTCCCTTTGCTTTGTCATGTTTCTCAATTTATGACTCTCTGTCCAACTTAGTATATAAGGTTTCAACTCTAACTGCCTCTTTGGGTCATTTTCTTGTGAAACTCACAAGAACCTTTAAAACAAAAGAATATTTGTATACTTTTCTCCAGTTATTCTGTCTTATGTTAGTTTAATTCTTAAGCCCAGCTAGAGATTCTAATGGAATAAAGGTGAAATATTTCCTCTCCTATAAAGACCTAGAATTGGAAGTGGATGGGTGCTAGGTAGAGGTGGGTGGAAGGTTGAGAATAAAAGGATGTAGTCATTAGGGGCTTGAAAATAAGTGGAGTTGTGTCCTAAATGAGCAATTTGAGGAGAGTTTATTAAAGAGCCTGTTTTACAACTTTGGCAGAGTGTAGAAAACCATAAAGGGCAGTACAGCGCCCAGACACCATTCATGCCGCTAAATGAGCAAAGATGGAGGAAGGAGCCATCCCCAGAGTAGAAGCAGAGAAGCTGTGACCTTCAGCTCATTCCAGTCCATGGGAGGGGCTGCGGAAATATCTCACCTTCAGCCTCCTTCCTGCCTCCAGTCACCTATGAGGCTTCTCTTTGACTGAAATCAACCAGGGCTGGGGAGACTGCTGATACAGGCAGACAAATCAGCCTTTGAGGGCAGAGAACAAGAAGGCGAAGCAAAAGGAAGACATCTAACTCAAGGTGTTAGAAAAAAGAGATTGGAGTAAGTCCCTTTTCAAAGGAGGACTCTAATATTCAGCCTTGTTTTTACTGAAGAGGTTTTGCTTAATGTGATTCTGTTTTATAACATCCCATAACTTAACGTGCCTCAGCATTCCTTCTTTCCCAAAGATGTGTTGATTTGATTAGATGGATATATCTTAAGGCTTTAAATTTGGAGCTAAAATCTAGAGGAATGTGATAGTTTTTTAAAATTTACACTTTCCTCTACAAACTGAGAGAAAGGGAATAAATAAAATTTTTCTAGATTTAGGGCTGTAGGAAAATGAAATAAAAGGCATGAAAAGATGACAAGATTTCATTTTAATTATTAGCCATTATTAATGATGCCATTTTATTTTACAATGCCTTTTCTAGGTTACTATCTTAGTCTCGTCTTTAAAACAACCTTTGGAATAGTTCCCCGGCCCCCACCACTTTATAGATGAAAAGAATGAGGCCCAAAGAGATGGAGCCATTTCCTGAGGTCAACTTACTAGTAAATAGAGCTCATCCTAGTGTTGATTCCACCACACTGCTCATTACCTCAAAAATACTTAATGCCAGATTCCCTGAGGAGGAATGCTAGATTACTAATTTATTCATCTCTTACCTTTTCTTTTTGTCAATGGAAAATATGACAATTTTATTTGCAACCTAATGGACTTTTTTTTTTTTTTTTTTTTTTTTTTTTGAGAATTGAGTTTAAATGATACCATCCATCACCTAGCCAGATGATGTATGGCTTCAGGAAACAAAATTAAAAGAGTTAAAGCAGTTAAGCATATAGTTTATTTCTCTTTTGCATTTTTAACACAATGAGAATACAGTAGATTAATCAGCACCTGTTTTCTGTTTTCAAAATACTATATTTAACTTCTTTTCTTTAACTGAACAAGATTTCATGTCAAAATCAGATTCTGCAGATGGATTATTTAGAAACAAAATGTCAAGTTTCTTGTTCACACATCTAATTTCTTGTTGACCTCAGAGAATTCCCCAGATCTAATGGAACTGTTAAATAGAGGAATGAGGAGAATCTGGTTGCTATGAGGCAGTTTTCTTCCTCTTTGTGTATTTTTATGGTATCTATTCTGCAATTACTAAATGGTGGTCTCAAGGATGCCCATCAATCATGCCTAATTTGGGACCATAAATGGGTCTTTGGTAAATATTTTATTAAAAATGAGATTTCCAAGTAATAGAAAAATGTTACACCTAAACTATAATGACAAGTGCTTTACAAAAATATTACAGAGAAATAGGGGGAAATGAACAATATGCTATATTGTCCCAATTTTAATTAGACTCACAGAATGTTAAAATGGGAAGAGCACTCAGAGAGAAAGTGGCTTGGAGGTGGAGAACCAAACATCCATTTAAATAAATGTGCTTCTTTTAATACCCACAACATCACTAGAACATTGGAATAATTATTGTTATTTACATATGAGGGAACTGGGGCTCAGAGAAATGCTGTAATTTGTCTAACATCACACAGCTTGGAAATGGAAAAGCCAGGATTCAAATCTGGGTTTATCTGACTCAGTTGCCCAAGTTTATACCAATAAGTCAGTTGCATTAATAGGACCAGAATACAGATTTTCTAACTCATGGCCCAGCGATTTTCCCACTGATAGATGCCTCCAAGCAAGATTGAATCTTGACCCTAAGAATAAAGCCTGAGGCTCTGAATGTTTTTTGTTTCTTTCTCCTACTAATTCTCCCATATCCTTTATAGCATCACTTATGAACCTTCTTTTATGTTAAATATTAGCCAACTGAACCTGTAGCAAGAAGGAAGAGCTAAAGAGATACTCACATCTATTCTCTTTTTTGTTATAATTAACTTAAATTTATTATGATAGTATCAGTTTATCAAGAATTGCAGTAGCTTAATAAATATTGCATAAAGCCATGTGTCTGAATGGGTATCATTGGCTTTGGGAGCTACAAGTATCCTTGGAGATAATGTAATCTTTCCTCCTATATTACTATATAGAAATTGAGTCCCAGAGAACTTCAATAACTTATTCAAAATCATCCATTTATGTCAAGTTCTAGTACCCAGATCTTTTGACCTCCAGGAGAGTGTGTTGTTCTCTTACATCAGGTTGTTCCAGAAAGAACAACACAACACAAAAAAATACAAAAATAACCCCAAGGCATGGTGTGCTGAGGCAGCGAACCCCAGGAAAAATTAAAAAGAGCCCTATCGATATCCATGTAGAAAGAGTAAGTCCATACAGAAAGGAAAATCAGACTGGCCTCAAATTTTTGAGATATTGTAAAATAGTTTTAGAAGTCTGAGAGGAGATAATAAAGGGTAATCCAAAAATTTGTATCAAGCCAATTTGTTTATGAAAAAATACAGGAGTAATATATTCTCAAACATTTGAGCTGTAATTAATAAAGAAATTATGCCAATTATGAGAATGGAAATAAAGAACTCTGGCGTTAGAAAGCCATTACAAAAAGAGAAGGGGTTAACAAACTATTAGAATTATGGTTGCAAACCAAATTATAAATGTTGTTATGATTGACAAGGTGAAAAAGTAATAATACCATTGACACAACTAAGGTTGTGAGGTGGTGGAGATTTGGAGAAGAACAAGGAGAGAGGTACACATGCTAATGCTCTCACCTTTCATATTAGAGGCAACAGATTCAATATAACATTGTTAAACCGAGAAACAGAGACATCTGTGTATTTTATGTAGTTACAAAATTAACACTGAAAGAACTAAAAGCAGGTCAGAAATGAAAATTTACGAAACAAAACCAAAATGTAGACTATATTAGTCCGTTCTCATGCTGCTAATAAAGACATACCCGAGACAGGGTAATTTATAAAGAAAAAGAAGTTTCATGGACTCACAGTTCCACACAGCTGGTGAGGCCTCACAATCATGGCAGAAGTTGAAGGCATAGCAAAGGCTTGTCCTATATGGACACAGGGAAGAGAGAGCACGTGTATGGGAACTTCCCTTTATAAAATCATCAGATCTCATGAGACTTTTCACTATCACAAGAACAGCAGGGGAAAAACCCCATGATTCAATTACCTCTCAGCAGGTCCCTCCCACAATATGTGAGGATTATGAGAACTACAATTCAAGATGAGAGTTGGGTGGGGACACAGCCAAGCCATATCATAGACCATCTAGCAAATAATTGAAAAAATATAAACAATAGGATGATTCTACAATTCATTTATATAAAAATGAATATATATAAAATACTTATACACCCCCCCACATACATACATTCCCTGTTCATAATAATGAAATATGAATTGAATTGGGAAGGGAAGGGGAGGGTCATAACTTTAGCTTTAGCATTTTTATAGTGTGTAAATATTACTTTTAAATATAGTAAACATAACCAAATACTTAAAAATAAATAAATGAAAGATGGATTAGCAATAAAGATTAACCTAACATTTTAGTGATCATCCAGGCCAAAAAATACTGAGATACATGAATTTCTAACTACCATCTAAATTGGTAATTAAAATGCTGTTACTTCAATGTCCCAGACAACTATGTTGTACGTTAAAGGACCATGTCAGGCTGCTGCTGCTGCTGTCACCAGCACAGCCTTCAGATAAGTGGAAGCTCTTTCCTATACCCAGGCTGGGTCAATACAGTTTTATTAAATTATATGAGATCCCAAGCTTCATATTCAATCAACTTATTCTGGCCCATCTACAAAGAATATTATTTTGATTAGAATTAGAATTTGTGTTATCTCACCAATAATGGTGCAAGCAGAACTTTCAGTTCTTTCTCTGTTCAGGCAAGTAGAATACGAGAGCAAGTTAGGAAGGGAACCTGACAAAAAGCAAGTGGTTAATTTGTCACATTTTAGGAGGAATGCTGTCTTACTCCATTTTGTGCTGCTCTAACAGAATTATTGAGACTGGGTAATTTATAAAGAAAAGGAATTTATTTCTTACACTTCTAGAGCCTAAGAAGTCCAAGGTCTAAGGGCCCACATCTGTTGAGGGCTTTCGTGCTGTGTCATCTCATGGAGGAAGGTGGAAGGGCAAGAGAGCAAGTGCACAAGTTTATACTTGTGTGCAAGAGGGGAGCTGAACCCATCCTTTTACAGGAACCCACTCCTATGATGTCTAACCCACTCTGGAGACAACAGCATTAATCCATTCATGAGGGCTGAGCCCTCATGACCTAATCACCTCTTAAAGATCCCACTTTTCAACAATCTTGCATTGGGAATTAAGTTTCTAACACATGAACTTTGGGGCACAAATTTCACCCATAGCATTCCATTTCTGGCACTCAAAATTTATGTCCTTCTCACATGCAAAATGCATTCATTCCATCCCAGTAGCCCCGAAGTCTTACCTCATTCCAGCACCAACTCAATAGTCCAATGTTCAGAGTATAATCTGAATCAGATGTGGGTGAATCTCATCCCGAGGAGAATTCCTTTCCAGCTGTGAGTTTGTGAAGTTAAAAAAAAAAATCACATGATTCCAAATTATAGTGGAGGATAGGCATAGGATAGACTTTTCCATTTTAAAAGGGACACACAGGCAAGAAGAAAGGGGAAACTGGTCTCAAGCAAGTTCAAAAACCAACAGAGAAAACAATATTAGCCTTAAAGCTGAAGAATAATCTTTGACTTTATGTCTCATAGTCTCATATCCTGGACACACTAGAGTGGGAGTTGGGCCCCCAGGGTCTCAGGCAGCACTATTCCTATGGCTTTGCTAGTCTCATTCCACCCTACAGCTCAAATGGGTTGAAGTCTTGTGCCTGCAACTTCCCCAGGGTGGAGTTGCATGCTGGTAGCTCTACAGTTCTGAGGTTTTGGAGGTTACCTTCTCTCATGGCTCCACTGGGAATTGGTCTAGTGAGGATTCTCTGTGGTGACTCTGCCCTGTGATGAGTCTCTGCCTAGGTCCTCACACTGTCCAAAGCATCCTTTGAAATCTAGATGGAGGCTGCCATGGCCCCACAGCTATTGCATTCTGCACAACTGCAGAATTAGCACCATTGGGATGCTGCCGAGGCTTGCACCTCTCAGAGTGGCATGTTAAGCCACACCTGGAAACACTTGAATCGCAGCTGGGGTGACTGAGAGGCACTGTATTGGAATATAGCGAGACAGACTACCTGAAGCAGTGTAAGGCAACAAATGCTGAGGTCCCTTGGGCATCTCTCTGGAAACCTTGCCCTCAAGGTTTTAGCTTTCCTTAAAGATCTCTGAAAAGCCTTCAGGGTAATTATTTCCTTGTCTTGGTGAATAGAACCTAGCTTCCTTCTATCCATATTCATCTCTTTAGCAAACAATTGCTTGGTCACACCCTTGGTATTCTTTCTCAAACACACTTTTTTAATCTTTACAAGGCCAGGCCAAGAGTTTTCTAAATCTTTTCACTTTTCTTTCCTTTAAATTATTAATTCCATCTTTTTTTTTTTCTTTTACACTTACTTTTATTTT
>NW_016806688.1:1272087-1292062 GCF_001698545.2 Rhinopithecus bieti
TATACTGTTTTCCATAATGGTTGAACTAGTTTACAATCCCACCAACAGTGTAAAAGTGTTCCTATTTCTCCACATCCTCTCCAGCACCTATTGTTTCCTGACTTTTTAATTATTGCCATTCTAACTGGCGTGAGATGGTATCTCATTGTAGTTTTGATTTGCATTTCTCTGATGGCCAGTGATGATGAGCATTTTTTCATGTGTCTGTTGGCTGTATGAATGTCTTAACTCAAACAAATTTACAAGAAAAAAACAAACAACCCCATCAAAAAGTGGGCAAAGGATATGAACAGACATTTCTTAATTCCATCTTTAAATCAGTTCTCTCTTCACTCATTTTACTTTAAACAGCCAAAAGAAGCTATGCAGCACCTTGAGTGCTTTGCTGCTGAGAAATCTAAGAACATGGCTGGGTACAGTGGCTCATGCCTGTAATCCCAGAACTTTGGGAGGCTGAGGTGGGTGGATCACTTGAGGTCAGAAATTTGAGACCACCCTGGCCAACACGGTGAAATCCCATCTCTACTAAAAACACAGAAATTAGTAGGGCATGGCAGCGGGTGCCTGTAATCCCAGATACTTGGGAGGCTGAGGCAGAAGAATCGCTTGAACCCAGAAGGTGGAGGTTGCAGTGAGCTGAGATTGTGCCACTGCAGTCCAGCCTGGGCAAGAGAGGAAGACTCCATCTCAAAAATAGAAGAGAAATCTAAGAGTGCTTGGATTTCTTTCACCAGATATCTTAGTTTATCTCTCTTAAGTTCTGCCTTTCACAGAGTACTACGACATGCCCAAGGACTTTGCAACTTCATAACAAGGATGGCCTCTACTCCAGTTTCCAATACCTTGTTCCTCATTTCCCTCTGAGACCTTACTAGAATGGCCTTAATTGCCTATATCTCTACCAACATTCTGATCCTGACCACTTAGGGCATCTCTCTGATTTAAGCTTTCCTTATAGCTCTTGTCTTCTTCTGAACCCTCACCAGAATTGTCCTTAACTATCCATTCACAGAAATCTAGGCTTTTTCTAGACTGCTCCTGCAAACTCTCCCAGCCTTCTGCCCACTCATTCATTTCCAAAACCACTTCCACCTATTCAGGTATTTGTCATAAAAACAGCCCCATTTCTTGGTACCAATTTTCTGTCTTAGTCTGTTTCATGTTGTTATAACAGAACACCACAGACTTCAACATTTGTAATGAACGGAGACTTATTTCGCTTATAATTCTGGAGGCTGGGAAGTCCAACATCAAGGGGTCACATTTGGTGAGGGCTTTCTTGTTAACTCATAACATGAAGGAAAGCATTATATGCGCAAGAGAGTGCACATATGAGAAAGAGGGAGAGAGGAAGCTGACTCTCATTCTTTCATTGGAAACCCACTCCTATGTCAACTAACCCAACCCCATGATAATGGTATTAGTCCATGAGGGGTCTGCTCTCATGACCTAATCATCTCTTAAATGTCCTACCTTTCAGCACTGTTGCATTGGGATTGAGTTTCCAACACATAAACTTTGGGGGACACATTTAAACCACAGCAGATGCTATTATGGATAACATCAAATATCACCAAGAATATTTCTCAAGCTCCCTTCCAGTTTGGTCTTCAACTAACTCTACATATATATATTTTAAAATTTATATGTCTGTTATTTTGAATATGTGAACATAAATTATTTTTACAATATGTAACACATTTTCAACTGTACTGATGCATTGCATTTGAGTATCCATGAAAAAATTTTAAGCCAGGAATACTGAATGACAACCAAGTGACTCTTTTTTGTGGGTTTAAAAGATCTAATGATGTACAAAAATGATATTTTTTCTCTAATACAATTTATCAAGAAGTTCAATAACTATTATTTTATAATGATATTTTGTGTTATTAATGATTTTATAAGTTGTTAATATATAATATGGCTGTCCAAAATGCAGACAAAAGTGTGCATTTTGGTATGTCTGTTTGAGTGTATGTGTCTGTGCCTATGTGTATGTGTCTTTGTGGTTATGACCATTTGGACCTACACAATTTAGTAAGAATGATCCTCTTCCCATTACCATTTTATGTCCTCCTCAGGCTTCTAGAACCTATGTTAGGACCAAGGAGGCAAGAATTTACATTTGGGTACAGAGCTCAGAGGTAGTTCTGCCACAGGTCTTGTCAAATCACCTTCCTTGAGGTTTAATAATTTATTCAACAAGTATTTATTAAGAACCTAATATGTGCCAGGCAGAACCGGGCACTGGGAATACAGCAGAAAATGAAGTTATGATTTAAATGTTTGAGGTATTTTTTGTAGGTTGGCTTCCCTAGGTAGCTGACTCTGAGCTGAAGATGTATTCAGTTGTGCTCTTGGGTTTACCATGTAGGAGCACGAAGGGCAGATGGAACAACTGTGCGGAGAGAGAATAAGTGGCAATATACTCTTGGTAGACTACAACTACTTAGTGCTCACTATCAAATCCCTCTTCTTTACAATTGCTTGTTTCTGATGTTCTTATTTTTCTCTTTTCCGGCCTTCGGCTAACCGGGAGCACCATTTGCTACTGTCCACGAGTCCACATATACTCTTGCATTGAGTCACTTCACTTTTGACACAAATTGGATGGCCTGGTAAACTGTTCAAAACTCTGCTTATTGAGAGGATTTCCTCTCATTACTATCAGGGACACCACCAAGTGATGTCATATTGCTGTCACTGTTTATTTTCAGCTTTCACTTCGATGCCAAACTGACATACCTATAAACCAAATTTGGTGGTCTTTTTTCATTCATTAGTGGGTCGTCAGGGATTGCCCAGGGGGCCATAGGTGTGGAAGAACGGGTGAGGGAGAATTGCTGGTGCAAAAACCGGGGTGGATGGCATATTGATCTGTCCTACCTCCTCCTGTAGCCTGCTTGCGCACTCCCGAATTGCTCATGCTCAATTTTGGCTGTACCACTTCCAATTTAAGATGGATTGCTGCTGGGCGTATCCAATTTTATGAGTTGGTGAGTCTGACATGATGGACAGTTCGGGCTGCATGATCGTTTGATGTCCTGTGTTCTGTCTCTTCCACAAAGCCCTAGGGCAAGTCTGCAAATATATATTGCTGTCTGTTCGAGTGAGCACAACTATTTCTGATCCTCTTTTCTGATAGGGGTGGAAAAGAATTTATTTGCCAGATCAATAGCTGCATAGCATATATCTGAAGTTGTGTTAATCTGCTCTAGTATAGATAATGTATCTAGTATAGCAGTTACAAATAGGGTTCCTACTCTTTGAATTTGCAGTAACACACTATCATCCTCTAGGATTCATCTACTTCTTCATAGAGGTCAGAATTATAAATTAAATGCTCTTAAGATGGGGATCACCATCTCTACATCTCTTAGGTCTAAGAGTGACATGAATGTCTTCCATTCTCCCTGAGATGTAATATTATTTTTAATTTTCTATGTTGGCTTAGAGTGTGGAACAATTTCAGAGACTTTCAGTTGGCCTTCCCCACCATAGTAGCTCTTATCTTATAGGCGGAGCATTCTCTGTGTCAGTTATGCCAACTGCTAGGTGTGTTCATACTAATTGTACATGTGGGGACCGAGAAAATGAATATTAGGTAGGTCCAAGAACTCAATGGACACACTGTGACCTGAAACTGGGCTAGGACTACATTTATTGCCTTGTCCCTCTATATCCTCATGCTAGTGGAGGACTATAATGCGACCTTGGGTCTCCAGGTATCAGTGTCAACCCAGAGCCTGTGTCTAAGAGCCCTCTCAGTGTTTGAGTAATCTTTCTTCAGTGTACAGCCACTCAAGTAAATGGCTGTAGGTCAGTTTGGGGGTGGGATACTGTGATATAAAAATATATATATTTGGTCTTCCTGTTTGGTTCCCACCACAGAGCTCCTAAAACCCTCACAGTTTCCTGAGTGATAGGAGTGAAAGGAGACTCTGTTATTAATAATAAGATATTTTCAACAATATCTGAGTTTATGCTAATGAGCTGACTCTCGTTGGGCCCTGGGATAGTTTCAGATCAGGGGCTGGTGACCAGAAGAACCAACCATGTAATTATAGTGTTGGAACTGTCAGCTCTATCCACCAGCCTCCAGGGAGGGAAGAGGGGTTGGAGATTGAGTGCAATAACCAATGGCCAATGATTTAATCAATCGTGCCTATGTAATGGAACCTCCATAGAAACCTTAAATGACAGGATTTAACCTTAAACTCAGGAGAGATTCTGAGTTGGCAAACACATTGAGATGCTTGGAGGGAGCATATCCAGAGAGGGCATGAATGCTCTGCACACTTTTCCCCTTCCCCATATCTTGCACTGTGCATCACTTCCATTTGGCAATTCTTGAGCTGTATCCTTTACAATAAACCAGTAATAGCAAGTAAACTATTTTCCTGAATTCTGTGAGTGGTTATAGCAAATTATTAAACCTGAGGATAGAATCATGGGAACCCCCAATTTATGATGGGAGGCATGGGACTGGTGATTAGCATATGAAGTAAGGGCAATCTTGTGCAACTGAGTCCTTAACTTGTAGGATTTGATGCTAACTCCAGGTACACAGTGTCAGAATTGAATTAAATTGCAGGACACCCAGCTAGTGTCTTTAAATTGGTTGGCATGGGTGAAGAATTCCACATGTTTTGTGTCAGAAGTGTTGCGAGTTAAAACAGTCCCTAAGGGGCAATCATTATTATGTACACTTGTGTGGTTACAGGGCCCTTCTTCTTGTGACTCACCATCTCTTTTAGTCAGTGGATTCTGGGTCTGAAACCCAGCTTAGGCTGGGAAACTGGGCAAGGAATTGTAACCTTTTACTGGAGTGACTTCCCTGTTCCTTCATGCTCATCTTCACAAAGTATCACTTCATCTATCCTTCCATTTTTTTGATTGGGTATATTGACTAGTATTATTTTTGACTACTCATCTATATCCCCCTCAGGAATGTCATACACAATTAATCATCTCCATATCCTCTGTAGGTCAGGTCCCCTGGCAGCTCTTCTGACTTTGTCACTCACTGTAATTGAATCCATATGGCTTCTGGCATCTGGTCTTTAATGTTTCAGGGTCTTATTATTGCCTGATTATTTGTGAGCCCAATCCTGTAATGGAATCTCCAACTGTCAGCTCTGGCCTGCAAAGGCGAGGCACCACTAAACTGCTTAGTGACAGTGGTGCCCACCTCACTAGTGCGTTCTTTATTACTTTGGTAAATGGCGTATCATTTGGACTCTCCCATGGAACATAGTCCTCTAGTTGTTTTTTTGGCCTTGAATAGTATATCCACTTTATTATGGCTCACTTCTTTGAGTCTTTTATTCCTTCCTTTTACCATATGTCATAGTTATTCCAGTTCGTGTTGTGTGGCATTTTTACCATGCTTATAGGTGTTATTCTAGTAGCATGCTCACATCATCTTCCAAAATCCTTTCCAGGGTGTTAAATCTTATATCCCGAGAAAGCACTCCCAAATTGATCAGCTCTTCCTTATCAAACATTATGTTCGACTTCCTTGATAAAGCATCAGCAGAATCCAGTCCCATGTGTATCATCCCAGCCCCTGTCATTACATGCTAGCTATGTCTTGTGGCTCCTTTGGGATACACTCTCTTTCCTGTTTATCAAGCCCAGTACGTCTCCAGCTGGGCTGTGGTGTAATTTTACCCTTATTATCTGTGTAGTGACTGGGAGGGAAGGTGAGGCATTGCTAGAGAGGAGCACACTTCATCTTGGAGAGAGGCCTCTGGGTCATCCTCCCTTTCCTCTGTAACAAGCAAAGGAGAAATGCTAATTCTTAAAGAAGGGATGCTTCCTTAGGCTCAGAGGGTTCAGAGAATCTGGGAGTTAGTTTTCGCAAGTGCATCAGCATAGATGTCCCACGTGTCAGGATCACATTCTTTCTTGCCAAGGCCATGAGCTTGGCATAGCTGACCTTCCCTGGTTAGGAATTTAACTTTCTTTGGATTTATGCTACTCTTCCAATGAAGTCCTACGCTTGGTCCTCGGCTTTCTCTGCCCTCACACTGTAGGAAGTCAGAGCATCTTTGTATGCCTCCAAAGAAGTCCTTTGGCTTTCACAGTAAGTTTGTCATTTATTAAACACTCTTGACTTCTTGTCTTTTTCCAGAGGTCAGTTTGATTTAGCAATGGCCACCCAATTCCATTCTACTTATAGGTACTATTTCTTCCATATTTCATAAAAGCCTAATACATCAACCAGCTGATGCATTATCTTCCACTAGTGTACCTTCTCTTTTACCACTGGCAGAAGTCTTTTTTTTTTTTTTGAGACGAAGTCTCGCTCTGTCGCCCAGGCTGGAGTGCAGTGGCGCGATCTCCGCTCACTGCAAGCTCCGCCGCCTCCCGGGTTCACGCCATTCTCCTGCCTCAGCCTCGCGAGAAGCTGGTACTACAGGCGCCCGCCACAAGCCCCGGCCAGTTTTTTTTTTTTTTTTTTTTTTTTTTGTATTTTTAGTAGATATGGGCTTTCACCGTGTCAGCCAGGATGGTCCCGATCTCCCGACCTCGTGATCCGCCCTCCTCGGCCTCCCAAAGTGCTGGGATTACAGGCGTGAGCCACCGCGGCAGGCCAAGAAGTTTTAACAATTGCACCATGAATCGGGGACTATCTGTACTCCACCTGCCACCAGTGATTGGGTTTTCGTTGCCATCAGATGATGAGTAAGTAAGCTCCAAAATCTTGTCGCAGCATCTCTTCTTCCAATCGCTCTCAGCACTGTTTCAGATTTGGTTTTCCTGGGAAGCAGGTTCTGAGATGGAGATTAATGTGCATGATCTTTATTGGGGATGTTTTCAACTGTGAAAGGAAAACCAAGGGTACAGAAGGAGAAGTTGGAGCTCTAATACAGTCACCACGGAGGCTGAGATGACCCTAAGAGGAGTTCCAGAGCTAGGATAAGCCTTCAGAGCTTTTCTGAGTGTCGGTGAAGGGGATTGGCTTCTATGTTACAGGTGGACTATCCATTGGATGCTGGTTACTCTGGGGACGATGTGTGACCTAGGGTAAAATGGCTCTCTGGGACCATGACTACCTCTGTAGAAGCTGCAAGAGCTTTCTGTTAGCAGCACTCTTCACTGAGGGGAAAAATCTTTTATTTCTGAAGAGGAGTCTGTGTGGTGGCACATCAGGCTCCACCATAGTTCTGATAATGACAATCAGCATTTCCCAGGGCTTGGTCTGTGCCAAGCACAGTGTTACATGCATTATTTTTATTTTTCATTTTATTTTTTGAGACGGAGTCTCGCTGTGTCGCCCAGGCTGGAGTGCAGTGGCGCGATCTCGGCTCACTGCAAGCTCCGCCTTCCGGGTTCACGCCATTCTCCTGCCTCAGCCTCCCGAGTAGCTGGGACTACAGGCGCCCGCCACCACGCCCGGCTTTTTTGTATTTTTATTAGAGATGGGGTTTCACTCTGTTAGTCAGGATAGTCTCGATCTCCTGACCTTGTGATCCGCCCGCCTCGGCCTCCCAAAATGCTGGGATTACAGGCGTGAGCCACCGCGCCCAGCGGCTACATGCATTATTGACATCATTTTACCTCATCTTATCTAGAATCCCGTGGGATGAGTACTGCTGTTTTCCCAGTTTTAAGAGTAAGAAAATTGAAACCAGGAAAGGTAAAGTGACTTTTCTGGGGTGACAGGTAGTAAGTAAAGGAGCTAGGCTTTGAATGGAATCACTCACACCCAGGAGCCCGCACCCAGCCTCCCATAGATTCTCAGCTGAAATCACCCATGCATCAAAATTAAGCCCAACAGAATGATAATTGCGGTAAGTCCTTTGTGGTCCATTCTACGCTCAGAATATTCTTCATTCATATTCTGGCATGCAGTTTGCCTAGACTAATTTTGTCAAATTAGAAAAAGGAGGTCCTTTTTGCTTTGGTAGGTGTCACAGTTTCTTGGGCATGTGGCTTGTCTGGCCAACAGGAGTTTTTGGTGAAGAACAAAACATTCTTTTCTCCAGGGGCTTTAGATTTGCTCTAGGGCATAAGGCTTGGCAAGCCAGACCCAGGCTTGGATTTCAGCCCCTACTAATCCCTTTGGATCAGTACCTGTGAGCACAGAACCTCATCATATGAATGCTTTCAATGCTGCTGTTAAATACAGTTGGCTCTTCAACCCCCATTTCCAGCCCATGTCTGTGTCCTGAGTTTCACAGGTGTTTGATCAATTGGCCACTAGATACCCCATTGTAATTTCTACAAATGCTTAACACTGTTTACTTCCAAAGCAGAATTTCTCAACTTCCTCCTCTGCCCCCACCAAAATCTGTTATTTTTTCTGTATTTTCTAACATTGTCATTGGCACTATCTCTCAGTTGCCCAGGTTAGAATCATGACCATAACTGCCTAGTATGTATCTGGCTCTGTAGTGATGAATAAGGCAAAAAATATCTTTCTTCTCATTGAATTTACAAGTTAGTGAGAGACACAAACAGCAGCTAGTAAATAGGTAAATTAATTGCCAATTGAGATTGCTATTAAGAAAAACATTAACAGGATGATGTGATAGACAGAAAATGGGAAAGAGATTTATTTTTAATAACATGGTAAGAGACTCCTTCTCTGATGAAATGTCATTTTAACTGAGACATTGGGAGAAAAAGGAAGCAAGTGCAGATGTTCCACGTTTGATGAGTCATCTGCAGTGCTTCATCCTCCTGCATCCCACACAGCCAGGTCTATGGCTTCTATTTTCTAAACAGCTCTTGAACCAGCCTTATGCCTTCCAGTTTCTCTGCACAGTGTTGCATTTCAGTCTTCATGTTTTCTTGCCCTAATTAGTTCATATGCATCCTAACCACCAGTATGGTCAACTGTCATTACTTTCTCCATCCAGTCTCCATTAAAAACACACAAAATTGAAAGTATCATTGCCCTTCTTAAAATCTGACAGTGGCTCCTCTTCTTTATCAGGATAAAACCCAAACTTCATAGCATGCTATACTAGATATTCCTAGTTTGAATTCTGCCAGTCTTTCTAGATTCCCTCTCATAATTCCCTGTGGACATCCTTCAATACAACCATTTTAACACTGTTGCAGCCCCTTTACTGTGCCATGTTCTCGCCCCTCTTCATCCCATGCGTGCTTTCACTTACTGTTTGTTTTTCCTGGAACACCTCCCTCTTTCCCTTGGCTATGCCAACATGCCTGGTGCTGCAAGGCCTGTGACTGACCCACTTCTCACAGTGTTTCCTTGAGAATTGTTAGCTGCACCCTCATGATGGTGATTTTCTTTGTCATACCTGCTGTCCTCCAATGAATGTGCCTTGGTAGTTTTCTTTATTTACTTTTCTCTTGTCCACATCTCAGGTTAAAACCCTCTTGGTCAGGTTACTGTGTCTTCTGCCAAACATGTTTTTCCCAGCTTTTGTGACATATATTTTATCTCTTGACACAAATTTTATCTAATGGCTAAATCTTGTTCATCTAACACCCTGTATGGAGGTTTGACTAGAAGGAGTCCTTTTTCATACACAGTCAGAAACATTTATTGGGAAAAAAAGTTAAATGCATGTAGGCTCCAAAGTCCTTCTGTTTCCTAGCTAGAACTTCAAACTCACCCAGGATAGAATCCAGGTTTCTCTTGATTGCATAACTGGCTTTGGGGATATTATCATCATATTCAATATTCATTCATTCACTCAAATATCATATATTGAGCATCTTAGTGGTTCTGAGCCAACTATGAAGCTAAATATCTGTTGGTCAAATCCCATTCCATGACTTACCAACTCCTGGGCAAGTTATTTAACCTCTCTGAGCAGTGTCTTTATCTGTAAAGTGGGGATAGAAAGCACCTCAAATGATTATTTGAGGATTAAAATAAGGTGCTGCATAAAAAACACTTATGCCAATGCCTGGCACATAATGAGTACTCAATAAGTAGTGGCTTTAAATAATACCTACAAAAAGATATCCTGGGCTCTGGACTAGTTGCTAGGTACCTATCTTGGATTTCCCTTCAGGAAGTCAGTGAATATTCTGCTGATTCACTGTGTCAGGACAAGTCGTGTGATCAGCATGTGACAATTATAATAAACATAATATTTATCCATTTACTCAGTACCTACTTTGTGTCCATCTATGCTAAATGTGTTGCATATCTTGGCACTAATTTTCACAGTTATCCTACAAGTGGGTATTCTTAGCCCCTGTTTTATGAATAAGGAAGATGAGGATCAGAGAGTAAGGGACTTTTCTAAGATTAGCCAGTTAATGAGTAGTGGTGTAAGTCTAGGTCTGTCTGACTCCAAATCACACTCTCTAGTTTTTCCCCCTGGTAACTCCAAGGGAATTTATCTTATCGCTGAATACATGCCCCTTCTTTGGTGTTAGTAGAAATGCTGCTTCCAAACTTTTCCTCCACTAATAATCGCATATTACAGTTCTGGTGGTATCTTTCTCTTTATTTTAGTTTTTTAAAAATAAACTTTCATTTTCAGTTCCGGGGTACAAGTGCAGGATGTTCACGTTTGTTACACAGGTAAATGCATGCCATGGTGATTTGCTGCACGGATGAACCCATGGCCCAGGTATTAAGCTCAGCATCCATCAGCTATTCTTCCTAATGTTCTCCCCCCCCAACAGGCCCTGGTGTGTGTTGTTGCCCCCATATGTCCATGTGTTCTCATCGTTCAGCTCCCATTTATAAGTAAGAACATGCGATGTTTGGTTTTCTGTTCTTGTGTTAGTTTGCTGAGGATAACAACTTCCAGCTCCACCCATGTCCCTGCAAAGCACATGATCTTGTTCCTTTTTATGGCTGCATAGTACTCCATTGTGTATATCTGCCACATTTTCTTTATCAGTCTATCATTGATGGGCATTTGGGTTGATTCCCAGTCTTTGCTATTGTGAATAGTGCTGCCATGAACATATGTGTGCATGTATCTTTATAATAGAATGATTTATATTCCTTTGGGTATACACCCAGAAATGGGATTGCTGGGTCAAATGGTATTTCTGCTTCTAGATCTTTGAGGAATAACCATTAAATTTGTTGAGTTTGCCAAAAATTCAGGCCACTTTTTGATAGCTTTATTATTTTCTCTGCTAATATGTTTGTAGTATACATACTTACTAAAACAAATGCAAAAAAGCATAATGATGGAAATAAAAAACTCTCCAGTTCTCATCTTCCAGGCCATTCTTAATAATTTGATTTTTATTTTTTTCTGCACTTTTAAAGTATTTTTTTATTGTTTGACTTTTGGATAACTTATTTTACTTTGTCTAGGAACACATCATTCTAGCAATATAAAGCAATATAGAAGGAACTGCTCAAGCCTTTTCATCTTAAGTTTCTTACTCGCTGATCAGTTTGCATTTTAAACACACGTAATTGGTCACCACCTAGATAGGAAGTCCAATGGAAATGAAATTCTTACGTTGAATGCAAACACGAATTCCCTTCAGACCATGAGGGTCTTTGGAACTCCTCTTTCCTCCTAAAAAAAAAAAAAAAAAAAAAGAATGCTTGTTTTACCTGAGCCCTGGTTACATAAAGATCACTTATTGTAGATAAAAAAATTAAAGTTACTTGATTAGTCTTGATTATCTCTTTAATCTCTTTGGCCATCTTCTAAAATGTTAATAGTAAATTAGATGAATTAGAGCAAATTCAATTGTCAAACTCTATTGTTTTCAGGAAACACAGCTACTCATAAGCCTTAGTCTTACGAAGCTATATATATTCTAGCTATATGAGGGGCTTACATAAATCTGTAAGAAAATGAACAATGTCCAGTAGAAAAACAGGCCAAGGATACATAAACATATTTTTTAAAGTAAGAAATGTAAACTGTAAATATAATATTCTCATTGACTCTCATTAGTAATAAATGAAAATTAAATAAGACTATTACTACTCTTTGGAATATTAAAAGTTTTCTAAATTGCTAATATTTAAAGTGAGATTAACTCATGCTGGCAGTGGAAAGGAATTTTGAAATTTGTATTGGAAGCCTTAATTTTCACATCCTTTGATGCAAAAACTCCCTCACAGAATCTGGCCTAAGGAAATAATGACATGTATAGACAAGATTTAGCAACAAAGATGTTTATTATGGTGCTATATAATAAAAGGGAACAAGAAAAGCATCTTAAAATTAGGGCTAGGGTTAAGTACGGTATGTGTATCTGTATAATTAAATACTATGCTGTCTATTCAAATGATGTCTGTGAAATATTTTTAATGACCTGGTAAAATTATACCACTATATCTTATACGAAAGATGCAAAATTGTATATTTAGGCTATTAACAGCTATGTGAAGAGATTCATATAACACTGGAAGTAAAATGTCTGATCAAAACTTAACAGAGGCTATTTCTATGGCACCATTATTGGTTGATTTTTAATGGACATCTTTCTGCTTCTTATAATACGTCCGCTTTCAAATCCTCAATAGAAAAATAATGAAATGTTGGCCCAGTGTGGTGGCTCACACCTGTAATCCCAGCACTTTGGGAGACCAAGGCAGGCGTATCACTCGAGCCCAGGAGTTTGAGACCAGCCAGGGCAACATGGTGAAACCCCATTTCTAAAAAAATACAAAAATTTGCTGGGCTGGGTGTTATGCATCTGTAGTCCCAGCACTCAGGAGGTTGAGGCAGGAGGATCATTTGAGCCCAGGAGGTCAAGGCTGCAGTTAGCCATGATTGTGCTCCTGCACTCTGACGGGCAAGAGAGTGAGTCTGCAACTCAAAGAAAAAAAACTAATACTTTTTTTAAAGCAACATACCAGAGCATTCTTCTCAATATCTGTCACCACTTAATGGGTAACTGGTCATGTTGAGTATCTTGGAAAAACTGTCCTGATTTTGTTTCCTCCCTTTCCTAATTTAAGATGGGGACTAGAGTAGCTGGGCATCAGTTAGCCTGACATTTATAGTCCTCAGAGTCCCTACTCCTCCTGCCCTTGGCAGTGTTGCCCAAATTCTGTCTGCTTTTTTGTTATTGCCCTCAGGACTTGGGTCAGTGCAAGACCATAAGGAGCTATGCACTTTCCCTCTTGCTACTCTGCTAAGTATAAGGAGTAGACCATGCATTTACCTGGAGGAAACCAATCCCCCCAGCTACAAATCAAAGTAATTGGCTGGAGTTAGTCAGAAATACAGGGAGGGCACGTTCCTCAGAAATAAGAAAATGATGAGTTGTTTCTGTCTGTCCTCATCTTTCTACCCCTTTGTTCTTTGCCTCACATTACATCCTTGATGACTTATAGGTTTCAGAGATGTGGAGAGTTGAATAAAGTCTTAGTTTTATCTGGTTCAGATCAGAACACTATATTTATTGTAGAAATACTGAAGACATTAATAATCAAGACGAATTGTGTTTTGAGTGGTTGTTATCACAAGACACCTAATAAAATATGAAATTCCTGAGACTGCCAGCCAAACTGAAATGCAAGGATACTGCCAGTGTGGTACTGTGCAAACTGGGTGTGCTAGATACTTCCCTTCATTATTTGATGTTTTATGTTGATGATGGGCAGCAGTACTGCCCTTCATTCATTCTCCCAGCTTACATAATAAGGATAAAAAATACCAAACAATAATATTTTTCACAAAGTCCTCTCACATACTCTGTGCGGTTTAAGAGGGGAAGACAGCATGGTCAAGTAGGAGGAATTCAGATTTACGGTTCATTCAGACAGACCTGGATTTATGTCGCACCTTTTCCTGCCACATAGTGCTTTTGGGACCTGTCTATAGATTTGGAAATAATGCCTGCTTTGCAAGTTTGACATCAAAATTATCAATTTTGCATACAGCTACCTGGCTTGATCATTCTTCTATTCACTATTCAAAAGTTCTATGCTTGTTCAAATTCAGTGATCAAAGAAATATGAATTAAAACAATATATGGTACAGAAGGAACCTAATATTATTCGTTTTTACATAGAACTTATAGTTTAGTAGATGTAGGTAAGCATCGACCAAATAATAACAAATACATTTAAAATTGCCACTGTGATTAATGCAGTAAAGGATGGTTTTCTGAGCCTAGCTAATTAGGAAGTTGTGCTTAAGCTGAGATCTGAAGGATGTGTGAGAGTTCCCTAGGAAAAGAGGGGAAGGAAGAACATTCTAGAAGAGAAAGTGACATGTGCAAGGGCTGGGAGTGTGACAAGAATGTGGACAGATAGAAAGCAAGGGGCAGTGTGGGAAAGGAGGGCAAGGGCCAGGCTGTGCAGGGACTTCTGGGTGGGTTCATGAATTTGTCTGCATCCCATAAACAATGTGAAGCCATTGGAGGATTTTAACCAGTTAGAGACATGATCTTATTTCATGTTAAAAACTGTGACAAAATTATAAAATCTAGATATGAGGGGGTGCAGAGAAGATGCACTTATATCAGGTAAGAAACTAATTTAGTAGTTCAGGTGAGAGATCATGGTAACTTGGATTAGAATGATGATGATGATGATGATGATCATGGAAATGTAGAAAAGTGTCTGAAATCCAGAGACACAGTATTTAGGAGGCAAAATAGAACTTGATTGTGGAATAAATGTGTATACTGAGAGGGATCTCTACAAAGCCTCCCAAATTTCTGGATTTCTGGATTACACAACCCAAAGCCATAAAAACAATGCTGAATGGCAAAAATCAGGAGTTCCTTGTCTGCTGAAGTGTGGAGTATCTTTGAGATATCCAAGAGGAGAGTTCAATAGGTAGTTGGCACATAGTAAGCTTTTAGTAAAATGACCTGTATTCATAATATATAAACATTATATATTCACAACAATACAAGAAACTGCCTATATGCTGGGCCATAGGTTGGTGCTTTCTATACTGCTCAGAGTTCTTAGTTGTAGACAAGTGAATCTACTCTAGCTGTTTATAGCAGGACAGTATTTATTACAGAAATTTAGTTGACTCAAATAATGTATGATAGAGCTAGAGGACTACCTTTGGATACTTTGTAGCAATGAACTTAACAATTAGAGGCAACACACTCAGGAAGAATGCCCAACCACACCCACCCCTAGACTGTTTAGCACCTATTAAGCTTAAGGTTGAGACTCCAGAACGTGGGAGCACCAGGTGAACCAGATATATCTGCCAGTTGCTTGCCACAGAAACTGATATCCCTATAAGTAAGGATATGCCACTATACATTGCTCACTTCTGCATCTAAAATTTGGATGACTCTGTATGCAAGGTGTAAACCAGGTAATGTACCCGCATCTCAGTTGCAAAGGACTCTAGTTCAGGAAGGTAAGTTAGAAGGGTGGGTTTTGAGTGAGCCAATTTATAGTCATTTGCTAGGCCTCCTCTTCAGTGCTTACATTTTAGCACTTTTCTCTTCCCATGATTAAACTTAGAAACAACAGTCTCCTTCTGCCTAACAGGGTACAGCCATCCCTCATACAAGCAAACCACACTTACTCTCCCTTTGAGTGATGGAAAGTGGTGGACAGGGCAGAGGTAGTGTGTTGCCTATCAAATATTCATTTTTCTCTTCTTCCTTACTAAGCCTGATTTTGTCTGGGCTGGTAACAGATCCGTTTTTTAAAAAAAAATTCAACATTTTCCAGGTTATCTTGCAAATAAGGGTGGCCATGTGACACAGCTTAGGGTAGACAAATGTGAGTACAAATTGTTGGGTGGAATTCTGGGAAAAAAAAGTCTTTTCAAAGCAGGGGCTGCAGGGGATAGATGGATGTTGACATGTTCCGTCTTTGCCCTTAAAGCTTTCCTCTTCTTTCTGCCTGAAATGTGAATGTGCTGGTGGACACTTTATCTTCCCACCCCATGAGAGAAAGGCCCAGGCAATCAAAGAAGTCTCAGCCCTGACAAGCCACTCCAAGCCTGAGTTGTCTCTTCTAGGTTTCTGCTCACATGAGAGGAGAGCAAGCTTCCAGCTTTCTTGAAGCCATTCTTCTCTGAGATTTTCTATTACAAGCAACCAAATCCAAATTCCTAACCAATAGACCTCCTAATTGGGCTCTCATATTCCCTCTTGCCTCTTCAAATCCACTTTCTATACCATAGACATAAATGATTATATGATTTTCTCATTCAAAGTCCTTCAATAATTTCCTATTACTCATAGAAATAACTGCACAATCTATAGCCTGGCCCGAAAGTCAGCATCCTCTGCCTACCTCTTTAACCTCATCTTGAGGGGCTTGCCTTTCCTTTACCAGTCTCTGGTCATGCCAGCCTTCCTGATAAAGGACCTTCTCAAATGCCTTCCCTCAGCAGGCAATGATCTTGCCCTCTCCTCACCTCCTATACCCCCATTATGTCTTAGTTTTAATCACTTCACCATGTGGACCTACTCTGATTCCATAATCTAAATTAGACTTCCCCTGTTAATCTCTCTTGGTGCGTTATGTTATTTTTCTTCCATTACTTGTATCCCAAATTGTATTTATGTAAAAGTTGATTTCTTTACTGTTTCCCTCCTTAAATCATGTATTGCATGAGGACAAAATCTTTGTCTGTCTGCGTGGTTGATAGTTATGCTAAGTACAGATCCTTGCACAGAGTGTTTAATAAATATTGGTTGAAAGTCAAATGAATTAGTTCATCAGACTCTGCCAGTTGCAGACGTGTTTGAGTAATCAAATCTTATATGTGTTTATAGACACAGAGTCAAATGGAGTCCCAGGCTTTTGTTGTGGAAAGGACCTTAGTAATTAACAGCCAAACGCAGAGCTGGAGAAGATCGGAGAGAAGTTTTTCAAGGGTCACAGCACCCCCTTGCCTCAAGTCCTAAAATGTTCTAGAATACAGACAACATGTATTCACTTAGCCATGTAACATTTATTGAACATTTATTATATGCCAGGCACTATGCTGGAAGAGAGGAATTGGAGATGAAAGACATACCCTGCCTTTGAAGAGCACATTCTTAGGTATATGTGGAGAGAAATGTCTCTGCAGAAGCAGCTGTAGCATCCTTTGGGACCACAAAGTCAGGACACCTAATCCAGCCTAGGAGCCTAGGTATAAGTGAAGGCTTTAAGGATAGGTGACATGTATGTGTAGTCTTGAAAATAAATAGGAGTTCCACAGGCTGATGGGGGTGAAGGTAGGCATTTCATTTGGAAGGAACAGCACCTACGAAGACGTGGAAATCTGAAACAGAAAGGCCATAGCAAAGCGGGGGCATTTGTGGGAGATAAAGGCAACTCCTGACATTTCCTTAGGACTTGGCTCACCCATGACCACACTGGAGGACTCTCTAGATCTGGTTTGCCATTCTTCTCCCTATTATAGCATGCAGCATGCTGTATCATGATTGTTCATTTAGTTTTCTGTCTTCCACACTACACCTCACATAAAGGTAAGTAATAAATATGTGCTAAATGATATTTGAATCTGGGCAAGAAACAGATTATGGAAGGCATGAACATCTAGCAATGTAACTAAATTTTTATTTTTGATCAATTATTATGGTCTTGGGAATTAGGGGAGGGCTGACTCAGAGGGATTAAAAATGAAGATAGGGAAAGCCATAGAAGGGCATTAAAATAGAGGAACTGTTTTGAAGATCCACTTTATACTTAAAGTAAAATCTCTTCTGGCAAATGCCTTAAAACATAATTATCATTAAAAAAAAAAAACTTGAGGTAGGCAAATATATCCTAACTTTATCCTACGTATATTATAGAATGCGAACCTGGCCGGGCGCGGTGGCTCAAACCTGTAATCCCAGCACTTTGGGAGGCCGAGACGGGCGGATCACAAGGTCAGGAGATCGAGACCATCCTGGCTAACACGGTGAAACCCCGTCTCTACTAAAAAATACAAAAAACTAGCCGGGCGAGGTGGCGGGCGCCTGTAGTCCCAGCTACTCGGGAGGCTGAGACAGGAGAATGGCGTAAACCCGGGGGGCGGAGCTTGCAGTGAGCTGAGATCTGGCCACTGCACTCCAGCCTGGGCGACAGAGCAAGACTCCGTCTCAAAAAGAAGAAAAAAAAAAAAAAAGAAAAGAAAAAAGGAATGCGAACCCAAAACTTTATAAGGTATTTCTTTAATATGATTTTATGGCAAAACAAATACTATTATCTTCTCCTATTTGATACTCCTTTGATTCCTAGCCCATCTTCTCTCTTTCTCTTCTCTTCATCAGCAAACTTCTTGAAAAGAAGCCATCTCCTTTCTCAACTTAGTCATTTCTCAAACAAAAGCAAAAACATGCTTTCACTACTTTCCTACAAATTCTCACATTGTCTGAATGGTTCATGTTGTTGACAGCTCATTATCATCTGAAGTCATGTTTTTTTCCTAAAATGTAAACCATGTTTGTTCTCTTTCCATCCCCAGCATTATCCCCGCTCAACAGTTGACCAACTGTACTGAATTGCCTTTTAAAGGTTAAAATTCCCTTCCCTTCTCTTGTCTTCTCAGTCTACATAGAACAATGTCATTGTCATTCACCTCCCAAGCTTCAAGTATAATGAATACATCTGACTTTCAAATTAATATTCCCTAGCCTACATTTCTTTCAGATGGATGTCTCATAGATACCTCAAACTCATATCCAAACGTGAATGTATCATTTCCTCTTGTAAAGTCTATTCTTCTCCTATATTGCTGATCTCAGTTAATGAAATCATCATACTTTCAATTAACCAAGGTATAGTCCTCGGAGTAATTCTTGACTTCTCTTTCCTTGTATCATATACTCCTCTGAATCCACTTCATCATCAAGTCTGGTTAATTTTATCTATAAAATAACTTTTGAATTGTGTTGTAATGAACAGAAAAGTGATGCTGGAAGTTCACCTTCATTTCATTTTTTTTCTTTAGAGACAGAGTCTGGCTCTGTCACCCAAGCTGGAGTGCAGTGATGCTAACATAGCTCAGTCCAGTCTCAAACTTCCGGACACAAACAATGCTTCTGCTTTAGCCTCCAGAGTGGCTGGAACTACAGGCATGTGCCACCATACCTGGCTATTTTATTTTATTTTTAGAGATGGGGGTCTCACTTTGTGGCCCAGGCTGGTCTGTAACTACTGAGTTCAAGTGATCCTCCTGCTTCAACCTGCCAAACTGCTGAGATAATAGGCATGAGTCGCTGTGCCTGGCCTCACCTTCATTGAACAATGAGCCAGCAATAACTAGGGACTCTTCTTTCAGAGAGAAAGGCTGCACCCAAGCTCTACTTCCCATGGGTCAAGAGGTTTCCTCCCTCCAGCAGGGTCAACTGCAATATCTCATGGGCCTAAGTTCTAAAGAGCCGACATTCTTAGTTAGTTCCTAAATTGCTGGCATCTCAAATTCAGACAGTCCTGTACCAGCAGTCTATGTATTACTTCAGTGGCAAGGCTATTTTCTCAAGCTGATCCTATAGAAAGAGAGACCCATGGCTGAGTGGAGATCTCCTTTCCACTGGCACAGAGACTAAAAATGCCTGTCTGGTAGAGCATATTTCACAGCATAACCCTCTCTGGAGTAATCCTAAGATCCAGAGACCCTGACCTTTTCTTGGTGCCTATTTTTTTTTTTCTTTCTTTCTTCTATTATTATACTTTAAGTTCTAGGGTACATGTGCATAACGTGCAGGTTTGTTACATATGTATACGTGTGCCATGTTGGTGTGCTGCACCCATTAACTTGTCATTTACATTAGGTATATCTCATAATGCTATCCCTCCCCTCTTCCCCTCCCCACAATAGGCCCTGGTGTGTGATGTTCCCCTTCCTGTGTACAAGTGATCTCATTGTTCAGTTCCCACCTATGGGTGAGAACATGCGGTGTTTGGTTTTCTGTTCTTGCCATAGTTTGCTGAGAATGATGGTTTCCAGCTGCATCCATGTCCCTACAAAGGACACAAACTCATCCTTTTTTATGGCTGCATAGTATTGCATGGTGTATATGTGCCACATTTTCTTAATCCAGTCTGTCACTGATGGACATTTGGGTTGATTCCAAGTCTTTGATGATTGCCATTTTAACTGGTGTGAGATGGTAT
>NW_016806688.1:1295338-1311715 GCF_001698545.2 Rhinopithecus bieti
CTGCTTTTTCCCCATCTTTGTGGTTTTATCTGCCTTTGGTCTTTGATGATGGTGAGGTACTGATGGGGTTTTGGTGTGGGTGTCCTTTCTGTTTGTTAGTTTTCCTTCTAACAGTCAGGACCCTCAGCTGCATGTCTGTTGGCGTTTGCTTGAGGTTCACTCCAGACCCTGTTTGCCTGGGTATCAGCAGCGGAGGCTGCAGAAGATAGAATATTGCTGAACAGCGAGTGTTGCTGTCTGATTCTTGCTCTGTAAGCTTCGTCTCAGGGTGTACCCCACCGTGTGAGGTGTGAGGTGTCGGTCTGCACCTAGTAGGGGATGTCTCCCAGTTGGGCTACTCAGGGGTCAGGGACCCACTTGAGCAAGCAGTCTGTCCATTCTCCGATCTCAGCCTCCATGCTGGGAGAACCACTGCTCTCTTCAAAGCTGCCAGACAGGGACTTTTACATCTGCAGAGATTTCTGCTGCTTTGTGTTCAGCTATGCCCTGTCCCCAGAGGTGGAGTCTACAGAGGCAGGCAGGCCTTGTTGAGCTGTGAGGGGCTCCACCCAATTTGAGCTTCCAGGAGGCTTTGTATGCCTACTTAAGCCTCAGAAGTGGTGGGCGCCCCTCCCACAGCCTCACTGCTGCCTTGCAGTTATATCTCAGACTGCAGTGCTAGCAATGAGGAGGTTCTGTGGGCATGGGACCCTCTGGGCCAGGTGTGGGATATAATCTCCTGGTGTGCCGTTTGCTAAGACCTTTGGTAAAGTGCAGTATTAGGGTGGGAGTTACCCGATTTTCCAGGTGTTGTCTGTCTCAGTTTCCCTTGGCTAGGAAAAGGAATTCCCTTCCCCCTCGCAATTCCCAGGTGAGGTGATGCCTCACCCTGCTTCAGCTCTAGCTGGTCGGGCTGCACCCACTGACCAGCACCAACTGTCCAACACGCCCAGTGAGATGAACATAGTACCTCAGTTGAAAATGCAGAAATCACCCATCTTCTGTGTCGCTCATACTGGAAGCTGGAGGCTGGAGCTCTTCCTATTTGGCCATCTTGGGTGCCCCCTTCTTGGTGTCTTGATTCAGCTTGTTAGTTACCCTCTTCCTCATGGATGCCTGTTCCTTAACCCTTGCCATGTACCTTTGTGGAATGTATCTCAAATCATGGTATATAAAAGAAGGGAGCCGTAGGAACCTACCTGTCATGCTACATTTCAAGCCCCTCCTCCACCACCTTAAAACAACATCTTTTGTCAAACTTCTCATCACCTCTGGACTGGCTTCCTGGAAGAGCTTCCTAGTGGGACGCCTGCCTCCGATCTTGCCTCTTCCCATCCTAAGCTTCATATGATGGCTAAGGGTAAATTTAAAATAAAAACCTGATTACCTACTCCCCTTTTAAAATCTTCTAGTAATAACCTAGGTCCTAAGATAATGGTTCTCTTTTAAAGGAAAAAAATAATTTTTTCAAACTCCCAGCATTGACTTAAATTATTTATTGTAATATTAATATAGTCTACAGACACATAAGACTAGATATAATGACTTCTTTTCCTCATGG
This sequence comes from Rhinopithecus bieti, assembly GCF_001698545.2. Lineage (NCBI taxonomy): Eukaryota > Metazoa > Chordata > Mammalia > Primates > Cercopithecidae > Rhinopithecus > Rhinopithecus bieti. The sequence goes on from NW_016806688.1 coordinate 1,296,879, forward strand.
ATAATATACAAATCTAAATCCAAAACAGATATGCAATTAAACATAAAAAAGATAAAAATCAATAAAATTCTAATTATGTGAAAGATTAACAGCACAAAGCTAAAGCTAAATCTTTATATATTCCACATTCTATCTGAAATCTCCTTCTGTACCTTAAATTTAAAAGTACTAAAGTGGGCAATGCTGTTTAGTGAAGAATGTTGTTCATAATGACATTAAGTAGCATCACAGTTTTGGTTACTGTTTTAGGGTATTCAGATCACCCACTGACCCTAATTCTGCCTGTGGAGTCATCATCAAATGCCAATTTTAATGAGCTGTTCCTTGATCCCTATGAATCTGTCTTGGTTGACTTAAGGATAAGGTTATCATTATGGCGTATTTAAATCTGCATTAAACAATTACCTAATCCAGTTATTACTGGACTCGTGAATAGGAAAACAATATTTGAAGTTACTTTTGGTTTCCTATAGTTGTTGAAAAAATATTCATAGTCCCAGCACAGAGCCAGTGGAAAGACATCAGTAAATAATGGAAGTGACTCATTCAGACCATTTTTAAGTAGCTTAGCCATAAATCAAATTTTCTATCATTGTTTCCATTTTGTCTAAAATTTAGAAGGAAACCTATTTAAACTACAGCAAAAGCCTCCTTTATACAGTGTCCTATGATGTTATTTGGCCTTTACTTGGCATAAACAAAGCATTTGCTTAATAATCTGTCTCTGTTCATTTGTTGTAAGCCAGAAACACCTTAAGGGGGGGGGGGATTACTCCTCTCTGCAATATTATTATGATGATTTCACATGAGTTTCAGTTTATTGTCTACCTTAAGAAACAAAAGTCATATTTTAGGAAATGTGTTTTATTTCAATTATCAATCAGAAATAACAGTTTTGTTATTATAACTGGTAAAATAATTCAACACAAATACAGTGAATTCTTTGTAGGACAATTGTCATTTTGTCACTTGATGTGCCGATCTAACCCCATACAATCAAATACACTTACTAGCACATTCAAAGTTGAAAACTGTCACTTTAGGTCAGGGTTGCAAACTGGTGGTGCAGTATTTTGCTTGGACTGCATGGATTTATTAGTTTTAAAATCATGTTTGAATACTTTAAAAAATGAGGCAGATAATCTCTATTATACCATGGGCTCTATCACTCTTGACAGTTTTATAGTTAGTATATGATCACTTATTTATAAAATGGAATCCATTGAGTATTCAATTCCCATACTGTATCCAAGGTGACTATAATGTAACCATGGGCAGTAAACATGTTTGTTGTTAAATGATCCAGAAAAGATATGTATTCATTTTAAGATTTTTGTTTTTGTTTCATTTTGTTTAAATTCTCCTCAAACTAAATGGGAAAAAAAGCTTTTCTGAGAGAACCTGTGCATCCCAAAAGTGTGCCCTCACTTTCTCTGCCTCAAGGGTCCATGGACTTCAGTTTGAGAAATATTGTCCTATAGGATAAAATCCAAATTCCTTAAAGGAATATCCAGTCCATTTACATGTCACCTTAATTTTTCACCAGACCTTTCTTCCTCCCCATCATATAATCTGTCCTCCAGCCACATGCATTGCTTCCTTTTCCTTACTATTCCATGACTTACCATGTCTCGGTGACTGCACATATTTTCTTCCTTCTCCCTGCAATGTCCATTCCACCTTATTAGTCTGACAAACTCTCACTCATCCCTCAAGACTCTTTGTGACCCAATTGAAGTGTCATCTCCTTGGTGAAGGATTTTCAAACTTTCAGTGACAGAATTAGTTGCTTCCTGCTCTGTGTTCTCATAGCACTATTTAAAAAAACACTTCACTGTGGCACGAATCCCTTGGCATTGTAATGAACTCTTTATGAATTACTCAGTAAGTCCTCTACCCTATTTCTTTCTATAAGAGATTGGGGAGCTACCTCATCATCATTCTTCTGAGGACCAGACTTTTTCAGGGAAAGTATATATAATAAGAATAAATAAGGGAAAATAAAGGTAAATGTTAAATGAATAAAGTTTGTGATAAAGGGATCCAAGTCTCTTCCAAACACCATGAAAGAGCATACAATTTGCACCTGTAAGCCTTGAGTTTCATTTCCCATTTCTGGAAATCATCTGCCATTATCTATTCAAATACTGCTTCCATTCCATTCTTTTCCCCCTCTCCTTCTGGTAATCTACTTTAAATATGTGTTAGAAAGTCTTGTAGTATCTTCTATATACTTTACTTTTAAAAAAATATACTCTGTATTTTGGTTTCTTTGTGCTACATTTGCTAAAATATCTTCTGAACTATTTTCCAGCTCACCAATTCTCTCTTCAGCTGGGTCTAACAAGGTTAAATATAGTAATTTAGTTCTTAATTTCAGTTACTGCAATTTAAGTTTTAGAAGTTTTGTAGAAGTTCCTCTTCAAATCTGCTATGTAAATTCTTAACTTTCCTATTTCTTATAGATATTTTAACCATGCCTTTTATTCTTTAAACATGATAAGCAAAATGTGTTATTTTATTGTTTATGTCTGATAACTTAAGGATATCAAGTTTTTGTGAGTATAGAAAATACCCTTGTTGCCTCATCCCTAGTTCCTCAGACCTTACCATTTGAGTGGATGCTGGCCCAGTGCCAGACTCTGCATCTCTTTGTTTGGAGGCTTTCTATGGTGGTCTAAATCCATAGGTCAGAAGTATTAGGCCACTAACATCGGCTGGGAGAAGCTTTGCCTCTGCTGTCTTCACCCTAAGGTGGATAACTCTGAAGTTTGTGTCTTCACTGGATCCCAGAGGTCCCTAGCAGGACTGAGCTCCAATCTCCCATGGCAGTAACTATCTGGATGTATGCTTTTTATTGGCTGCCTTCCCTTCCATGTCACTTCTCCACTCCTTTACAGGTTCCCTCCATGCAAACCCTTGACTTAGTCATTCCAACATTAAGATGATACATGTGTTTCTGTTATATGTTTTTTTCTGCTTGTCTTGCTTGTGGTATCATGTTTCCTGGCTGTCTGGTTATATTTATGTACTGGACATTATATTTAAAAATATTTACATAAATAACTGGAGGCCTAGGATAAAGTTACTTTTCTCCAAAGAAGATTTTTTTGGCCTCTTCCAAGGGCTTGGGGGGTAATCCTAACCTTGGATAACATTCATCAGAGTATATTCTTTGAAGTTCCCTGGACCTCCTGGTTGCTATGAACCTGGGCTACCAGTTCAACACGTGTTGTTTTATTACTGGTTTAGTCCTGAGACTGTAGCCCTTTGGAGGTCTCAACTTAATGTGCAGGGGTTGTCAGACTCCCCCAGCCTGGGAAAGTCCTGGGATTTTATTTTTTCCTCCTCATCTTTTAAGGTCACCAGAACCACAGCTTTGTTTTGAAGCTATTTCTTCCAAGTAGGTAACCATGCTGAGGACAAATGCTGCTTTGAGTGCTACACTTAATTTCCGGATCCTCAGCTCCTCCTAGATTGTGGCTGAGTCATTCTTGAGATGCTGTGAACTTGTAGGTACTTTAAAAAAGGTGCTTTTTATACTTCAACCCTTCCCTTTGTTGTCTTCATTGAGAGGGTTGATTAAAATTACCTAGAACACCATCACCGGAAAAAATTTATAGGTAATGACCTTACTACAAAACTCCTGTGAGTCTTAAGATTGATCATCCCTAGGATGTGATAGTGCAAGGCACATGGCTGGTGCTCAAAAATGTTTGCTGTTGAAAAAATCCGTAGTATAAGAATAGAAACATTTAACCTAAAGAACTGTATTAAGGAAAAAATATGAAATAATCCATGCAAAAGCACAAATTCATAGTGTCTCTGGAGAGGTCCAGAGTGGTTTAATGACCTGTTCAAACTCCCAAAGCTAAGTATGGGAAGAAGCAGAAATGGAAATCAGGATTCCTGATTCCAACTCCAGGTGTCTATAAAAAATGATACTCCAAAGGATAACCATGTTGCAGTCTTAGAAAGGCAAATCTTCCTGGAAGTGATGGAACTCATTGCTAATAGCCTCCTGTCAGGACAAAGCTGTTTCGGTGCAACATGACTGCTTCTGAGGATCTTTCTGGTTGCACATAAATTGACTGTCTCAACTTACAGTCCAGTGATACTGCATTGCACAATTCAGTGAAGCAACAAACCAAATAAGTATAACATGCATAGTACTGTTGCAAAAGGAAAAAAAATGGAAAATAACCTGAGAGAAAGGCAATTTTTCTCTGGCCACTGTATCTGCCTTTAAATTGAGTCTAGATGTGTGTTGAACCTAGCTGGGACTACATAGTGGAAGGTGACAAGAGGCTAGCTATTGTATTTTGAACCTTAATCTATTCATCTTGAGCATCATTCATTAAGATTGGCTTTGCAAACATGTACTAAGTTCAGTTCAGTTCACCTCAAAAAGCATATACCACAAACATGCCATGTGCACTGTGCTGGGGGCTCAATGGTCAGGATTATTAGTGACACACACACAACCTTCCTTCAAAGAGACTGGAGTCTAATGGACATAGTGAGACAAAGGAATGCAATTATCATATACCAAAGCACTTCACATTTGTGTCCCCAAGGAATTATTTGTTTTTGGATTCATGGTTGGGGGCATTTCTTCAGTTGAACTCTCCAATAATTTTGGTCACAGATTACGTCTCAGATCTTCAATCCAATGAAAGTTAACACCAGAGTAGACATTGATCTCTGTATTAGGCTTAAACTGGACTCAAATGGAGGTAATTACAGACTCACCTAATATTTCTGATAGCACATGTGTTTCCTTCAGCTGTGTGTCCTTTGGTTGTGAGTCCATTCTGTTTCCCTGGACCTGAATATCTCCAACTGCCAGAAGACAAGAGTGTTCTTAGTTGAAAATTCAGCCTAAAGAGAAGCTGAAGATGATGCAAATCTTCTGAGAAATCTGTTTCTCACCAAATTATTCATTCACTTTACAAATTCAAAAGCTGGGATAAGTTTCAGAGGAAGAAAAAAAGAAATCTGATTAGATAAGCTTCCAGCTTCCATGCTTTCTAGCTTTTGGGCACTAATTCATTCTGAACTGATTCAGTTTTCACCATCTAATATTTCCACCCATCTCCAAATGGTATAAAAAATAGACAGTTTCTTGATTTATTGGGCAGGTAATGGTAGGAAACAAGCCTGTGTGTGTGTGTGTGTGTGTGTGTGTATGTGTGAGAGAGAGAGAGAGAGGAGAGAAGGTGGCGTGGTGGTTTATGGGAAAGAGTGGGAATAAAACCTACATTGAACAAAAATAATGCGTATCCAAAGTGGATCTGGCATTTGACACTGAGAAGGATGAATTTTCTGCATGGTGTTTGATATAAAAGGGAAAAGAGAGGGAGGGGAATGGTGCTGTGTCAGCATATAGATTGCAAATGAAATAAAAATGGTGTCTGAAACTAAGAAGGGGAAATGGGAACCAGTTTAAAACACTCTGATAGAAAAACAGAAAGCAGATACAGTTATTTAGATGGAAACAAAAATAAATGTGAATTCCAATACTCTGGTAGAGAAAGAGAAATCAGTTATGGTTATTTAAATGTACAAAATAAATATAAATCAGAAAAGGAAGGAAGGGAGAAAGAGATGGATGGAGAGAGGGAAAGGAAGTGGGGGATGGGGGGAGGAGAGAACAGAGGGTAACTCTAGAAGGCCTTGATCTATTCCTTAAAACACTGTAAAAATATGAAGTTGGTGTCCTTTGAGAACTGCCACCTTTGCCTGTCTTTCCTTGTAAAGCTTTTTCTTCTATGTTCTCACCCTTCATTTACTCCAGCATCCAGTCCCTTATAGGATCCTGAGTTTTCCTGTCAAGAAGCAGAGTTTTCTGATAAAACTCACTCCAACTGCAGTGTTAAAATGAATTTCTGTTTCATAAAGAACATGGTGAAATAAATTACTAATAGTAAAAATGTGGGATCTGTGGCAGAGACATTTTTTGGAAGGAAGATCTTCCTGGGAAACTTTAGACACATCTTCCAGGTCACCAGCAATTTTGCCACACTAAGGGCCCATTCTAAGAATGACAGAAAATGAACAAACAAACAAAAAACACCATGGTCTCTAAGAGGTGGAGAGAAATACAAAGAAACTGTGAGAGGGAGATGCAAGTAACAGAATATTCATTCAATGAGGTACATTTTCATGAAGTCAAGGGGGCAATTACTGGCTATGATTATAATAATCAGAATGGGCAAGAAAAGAAACAATTTATTGATTACCCACTAGGTGCCAAGTATGTTACCATCTGTTTCCAAGTGGGTTGTCTCAATTCTAACAATAACCATACAAAGTAGCTTCTATTACATCTAATTTTAGACGTAAGAAAATTAAGGCCTGGAAAAATTTAGAAATTTAATTAAGGTAAAACTGGCATTTAATTGCTACCAATAATAATAAAAACAGTTATCAGTTATTAAGAGAGTTCCATGTGCCATGCATTGGGTTAAGCATGTTGCAAATATTGTCTAACTTAACTCTTATAATGACTTTCCCTTTTTTTTCTTTTTTCTTCTTTTTTTGGCAGAAACAGGGTTTCGCCATGTTGGGCAGGTTGGTCTCAAACTCTTGACCTCAGGTGATCTGCCTGCCTCGGCCTCCCAAAGTACTGGGATTACAGGTGTGCCCGGACTTTTATTATTATTATTATTACTATTTTTATAATGACCTTTTGAAACAGATATCAATTCCCCCAACTTGTAGGAGAAGGAAAGATTGATCATATAACTAGAAAGTGGTAGAGACTGGATTGAACTCAGGTCTGTCTGACTCCAGAACTGGCAGGTGATGTTCATCATGGATCCCCTCAACTACTGTCCACAGTAGGTGCCTGTGCTGTGGTCATGAGTTTCTTGCTGTCACTAATTCCTAGACCGCCACACCCTGGGTCTTTTTAGAGTGGTCTTCCTCTCACTCTCTGTCTGATTGCTCTACCTGCTGACGTTGATCTTCATCTTCCCCCAACACAAAGAAGAAAAAAAAAAAAAAAAACACGCTTTTTTTGTAGACCCTGTCCTGTACTCACTGAATCTTTAAAACAGCTTTGCTAAGTAGACTTTAGTACCTCTATTTTGCAGGTGAGGAAACTTAGGCTTAGAGGGTTCAGCTAACTCGTCCAAGGTCATGCACTAGAAAGTATCGGATTTGGAATTTAAAATTAAACCCGCCTCACTCTGAGGCCTGTGTTCTTCCAGTTTCCTGCAGGGCCCCTTGAACGTGTTCTGGGGAGTAATCCTGTTCTCACAGTGGGGCAGGGGATTAGAATTCTGAACAAAGTGCTTTCTAATCATTTTACTGTCAGAGGGCCTCCACTTTACTTAGTACCAAATTCCAATTTTTCCAGTGTGAAAGGAGGCCTTTGCAAAATAGAAAAAGTACTTTCATTCCAGAGAGAGCCCTAGGAATTAAAAAAAAGGGAATCTGCAAAGAAAAGCAGTAGGGGAGAGAGCTAATACCACTAGTTTCATTCTCATAAGGGGAAAGAGAGACATTTTAGAAAAGATCTATTGTGTGAACTTGAAAACAAGATGTAGGGTCAGAAATGCTGTGGTGGCAGGTCCGTGGAGGGAGTAGCCACCAAATAATAACCTTGATTGCAAGCCAGTGTTAATTAGGCTTGTGGTGCCCTCAATGAGCAAAGAAGATTGAGCTCTATCAGTTCCCACATGAAGGTTTATTGTAATGTGAAAAAGTTACTTAAATTTCTCTTCACGTTGTCCTTTTGAATGCTCCCATTAATAAAATCGTTTTCAGTGGAAATATCAGCAGCAAGAAATATAAAATACTAGCAGCAAGATTTTTTTAAATGCCCATAAGAAGAAGCTTGGAAATTGACACCCGGTTGCCAGGCACGTTTTACAGCTTTGCTGTTTACCATGGACCAGAGATAATTTTCCTTATGGAGAATTTACAAGTTTCCAGATGCGTTATGCTGAAGATAGCCAGGATCCAGCACAAGGCAAGTACTTGTTCCGTGCTTGATGTAACCAATGAGAAAAACCATGAAAGTGAACGGGAGTCTGTCCCAGCAAGGTGGAGGGGTAAGATATTTTGGGAAAAGAGAATGAGAGGACCATTTCTCCTTGGCTAATTCTCACTATGCCCTAAACTTCCATTTGTTAATATTCATGAACATTATTAGCTGAATGTCTGTCTCCCCTGATAAACCAAAAAGCTCCATGAAATTGGAGCAGTATCAGTGAATCTTTATTTAAGTGGAGCAGTTAAGAACTTGGTTCTGGAGCTAGGATTACTGTGTTCAAATCTCAGCTTCACTATCCATTAGCTTTGTAACCTTGGGAAAGTCAAACCTCTTGAGCCACATAACAAGGATGATAGTAATATCTACCTCACAGGGCTATTAGAAAAACTGTGTGATTTAATGTTTGTGAGAATAGTGTCTGATGCCTATGTAAACTCCATAAACTTCTGTTGCTGTTATTATTCTTCACAGCTGTATCCCCAAAGCTTAATATAATGCTTATGCAGAGGAGTTGGGAATGAAAGGAATCAATCAATAAATAAGAGAAACAAAGATTGTATTTCCTCTTTTTCGTGGAAGGAAAAAGATTTTTTTCTTAAGTCAATAAGTCCGCATTTACCAAAATACCTTCGTTTTGTCTCAAATTCTAGAATAAAATCAAAATATGGATACACCCAAAGTGGTGAGCTGATATTCTTTGTTTATGTATCTACACACCTAATTACTCTAATAATATATGTAAATTCTTTTTCATGATTGTTTACAAAGCAATCATGTCTGTGAAAAGGCATTGCACATCCACCCTTGAATATACTCTGGTTCTTCCTCAATGTGCTTTAGCTGTACCTCCAAATAGAATCAAAGGTGACCCACTGAGAATTCTGTGGAACAAAGAACTTCCTTGTTTAGAACTTCCTTTGAAGCCAATTTATTATTCTTGTTGTGAATTTTAATGCTTCCATTCTTTCTCTCTTTCCTTAAAGTTACATTCCAAAACATCTATGATGGAGGGTATGTCTGATCAAGGAAGGAATAATTCTTTGATGGTAGTTGGTACAGATAGCTGAGTGTGTTTCCTCAGAGAAGTGACACCATCCTTTAATGATTCATTTAGTTTAAGATGAGGCTGACACATTTGGATCACTCTATTTCTCTGGTCTTTCAGAATGGGTCCTAACAGCTCCAAATGGCCTTACTAATCTTTGTTAGGTTTGCATTCAGTGAAGATCTTTTTCTAAAATTTTTATTCTCCTGCATTGAGACATCCCAAAGAGACAAAACGTCATCTAGATGTACTGCCTGATGCTCATCATCTGTCTGGATTCTAAACAGTCTTGGTCACCAGTGGCATCCGTGTCATCTCCATTGTGTGTATTCTGGGGTTATGACTTCTTGCCCTCTTGGATGAGTGTTATCAGATAGACTACGAAAAGAGGTGACTCTGAAAAGTAAGGTCTAATAGTGATACAAAAAGCAGGAATGGCATACAAAATAAAAATCCAGGTACAACATCAAATCATTCATGTAAGAGAATGGGATTCATTTCAATAGTTCAATTATTATCAATTTAGCCCAGTATTTGGCTTCTTTATTATTTAAGTGAAGTAAGTCAAACTTTAAATGTGTCTTTTATTAATTTTTTATGTTAAACTTTAAATTTTGAGATAATTGTAGATACATGTAATTGTAAGAAATAATACAGAGATCCCATGTATTCTTTCCCCCATTTCCCCAAATGAGTGTCTTTTAATATTGTAGTACAATATTTTAACCAGGATATTAATATTGATACAACAAGACACAGATTCACCACAAAGACCCTCCACTTCTTTTTTATAGACACATACACTTCCCTCCACCTTCTTTTATCTCTACCCCCCGGTCATCACTCATCTGTTCTCAATTTTTATAATTTTGTCACTTCAAGAGCACTGTAAAAATAAAATCATACAGTATACCCTTTATTTTCATCTTTAGGACAATGAATACTTTGGCTAATTATGGGAGTAAAAGTTAATAATTAAGGCCCTTGCCCGGTGCTGCTAGTAACTGGCATGGTGACATCAGGAAAGTCACCTACCCTCATCTGTAAAATGAAAGAGTTGTATCTGATGACCTCAAAGGTCCCTTCCAATTCAAAATCATATGATTTTGGGATTTAAATGTTGTAGCATTTGAATTGCCATAGGAGGACAGAATGGAGGCTTTGGGAATGAGGAGGGTCACTCTCTGGTCTTCTCTCTGGGGATATTTCCTGTAATGTTCTAATCTTTTCTCCTAGACGGTCACTATTGGATCCTCTGCCGCCCTGTGAAATGTCCCTTCATTTGCCTTTGTAGAAAGCAGTAGAATGTTCAGGAGTTTTTCTTTGTTCCTTCCTAAATGAAGCTATAGAGGCTTCTCTGAAACTCATTGAAATAGGAAAAGCACAAACCCTTGTTTGAAACTCCATCTTCTCTTATTCTCAGTGATTCTCACACAAAGGACAGAGTGAACCATCATGCAGGGAGATCTTCTTGCAATGAGATGGCCACAGGTCAAGCAGAATTGAGGGCATAAACTGATGAAAGGATAAGTGGCTTGACTACTGTTGGTCCAAATGCAAGTTGTGATGTCAGGGTGCAGCATCATACTGGGCAGTTGCATGGGATCCCATGCCCAGAAGTGGTTTAGTAGTGTGCTGTCATTATTCTGACATTCTCAATAATTTTATTTTTGAACTTATATATCGTAAGCCAAGTTCAATGGAATAATAGAGTAGGTGTGAAAGCAGAGGAGATAAAGGCAATGTGTATTTGCTGCTGTTCCTTGACATCCCATCCATATATAGCCTTCCTGATGCCCCGTGAGGATAGAATTCTGGTGGATCCACACTGTGTGGAAGTTCAGTGAGATTCAAAGCCTATATAAGGTTAACTGTAGTACATTTACAACTGAGTAAACAAGGGCACTGACAGTCAAAGAGCCTACACTTTCTATTGTACCCAGAACTTGTATTGAATGCAAAAGGAAAGCAATGATGTTCCAATAAATGTGAATGACCAAAAAACATTATGATATTCTTTTTTTACTTCTGTTATGTCCCTGAAACTCAGGCTGGGAATGGTGACATAAAAGGGAAGGTTTCTGTAATTCTCATTCCTTTCAGTTCTTTCTTTACTCATCACTAAATCCAAAAGTGTAATGTATATGTATCAAGAAGTGAAATAAAATCAGTTTGAGTAAGTCTTCTTGTTTAATCACTATTCTAGTAAGAACAAAATACATACACATATATGAACTATGAAATCAGAATTGTGTAATTTTGACAATTCTGGATATCAGTTAAATGGTCTGCTACTGCACTTAACAGGCATTATACAGTGAAGATAAATGATAAAATTTTGATAATAATTTAAAATTATAATATTTCTTTACTTCAAGCATTATATATAAAACAACAAACTTTATGATGAGCACTGAGAGAGACTACAGAAGAAAGGAAAGAGCTTTATATTTTAGTACCTTTAATGACACTGTTACCCTGTTTTTGTACCAGGAGTTCCAAATTTTCATAGTGCACTGGGCTCCACAAATTATGTGGCCAATCCTGAGTTGTATGAGGGTGAAAGTAGGAAAAGATTTCTTAGATGCACTGGTTGAATTTGGGGTTTAAAGAAAGAAAAAACTAACTTGGCTAACTTAATGAAAAACATTTTGCTTTACTTTATTTTGTTTGGGGAGGATGCAAGGTACTCATAGAACTGAAGGAAAAGCTGAGAAAATAGATGCAGAAGAGAAAGAAATCAGGAGAGTTCTGGGGATTCAGGTGCAGAAATGAAAGGACAATCACATGGGCATCACACTTTGAGTGAATGTGTTCCAACTGATCATTTAAGTTTGTGCAGCTCCACTTAGCAGTCTCTGTCTGGAAGGAGAGTTGGTTTACGTTGGCTTGCCATTTGGTTAGAGGAATATAGATATCCTTGACTGATAGTACTCTAAGATTGCACGCGATGGGAATTATTCATTCCCTAAATAGAAATTCGGGTGTTGTACCATACGAAGAGAGAATGTAGCCTGAGTTACTAAATCAACAAATGCCCATTACATGAGAAAGTCATTCTGAAAAGGGTACCGAGTATCTTTTTTTTGCCTACTGTACACACAAAAGTCCGGACTTTATGATCAGGTAGGTCTTGGAAAGAAAAAAAACTTAGAAAGATTATTTTTTGTTTTCTTATTATTCATGCAAAAATATGTGTTGAGAGACTATTACATACTCTATACTATGTTAAATACTGGGGATATAGTCATGTTAAAGATAGGCATAATCCCCACCTCCTTGAAACTTAGAATCTAGGAAGACTAGGATGACAGCTAAGGGATAATTAGAGATTGTGGATTAATAATGAACATGCATTTTACAACAACTGACATCTGTACAAAGGATACATTGCTGGATTCTGAAATGGATGTCCTAACCCTTTTCTCTAAGTAGTAGATGGAAACCTGTAGCCAGTGTTTGCAAGAGCATAGACTTATTCGTTTTCAAATTTCACTATAGTAGGCTCTGTTTGGTTTGGTGTGGGTGAGTCTTCTTTCAGGTCCTGTCAATACTTTTTCTATATTGCACATCAAAGCATAGTGAAGAAAATGGGCTCTTGGAACTTGACTTGCTGGATTCAAACTCCACAACACCATAGTCTTCCTAATCCTTTCTGTAAAATGAAAGTAATCCTTGTAACAACCTAGAGAGGTGTTCTATAAATGTTAAGCTATTACTACTACCACCATTACTAACTGAATCTGCTTTATCGGTCACATTCATTAAGTTCTAAGGAACTCTCCATTCTAAGGACTCCCCACTCTCTCATTGTCCACACTTGCAGTGCTCTTCATTAGGATTTTCCATAATGATGGAAATATTCTATATTGTGCTCTCCAAAGAGTAGCTATTATTTGTGGCTCTAGACTTCTTGAAATGTGGCTAACGTGATTGAGGAACTGAATTTGTAATTTTATCTTAATTAGTTGAACTTTAAATTTAAACATGTGGCTAGTGGCTATCACACTAGACAGTGCAAATTCAGAAAAAGAAACTTTGATTAGATAAAAGAAAACAGAATATTTGAGTTACACCCAGTGGAACTTCTCTGAGAGGGATGTAACTGGATTGGAAGAAACGAGGGTTAAAAGGCTGTCTTTTCCCTCTCTTCTTCTCTTTTCCTCTCTTTCATTGTTCTTTCCATATCATATAGCATTGATGTTGGAGGACATCTGGATTATTAGACTCATCATCATTTGGAAGTCCGAGGAGTCAAAGGGAGCCCCAAAGTGAAGATAGGAGGGAGTAGACCCTAAACAACGAGCCTTGACTTCAGCCTGAAATATTATTCTTGCAATTTTCGTACATACCAGCTACTTTCACTAGGACAGAAAACTTGAGAGAGCAAGAAGGGAGCGAAGCCTCGCTAGTGACTAAGAGTTTGCTTTTTCTGAGGTGTCTCTTGGGCGTCTATGCATCAGAAGCCTTGTTGCAAGCTGGGATTCAGGGACTTCAGATTTTGTCTACAAAACTTTAGAAAAGACTACAAGTGGTTTAAAATTTCTTTTTATGGTCCTACTTGGAATTCCTTTACGTACCATCTTCAGAAATAATATTGCCAAGGTTTCTTCCTGCAAAAGATTTTGCAAAATGCTGGTCTCTTGGTTCCTGTTAAGATAGTTTGTGAAGATAATATCAAGAAATGAGTCTATTTATCTTCAGCATCTACTTGAAGATGAGTGACATGTTCCTTAGACTGTTGGAATGTTCACACTACCTTGAGAAGAATGAAAATTGGTATAGCAGAAATGTAAAGAGGAAAAAGACTCAAATTGAGGTTTTCTGATGTCCAAAATAGGCTATTGGGGTCTGTAGGAGAAATAAATTTTAAAAGGAAAAGCTTTTTTGTTAGAAGAGACTAATTAAGAGAGGAAAGGCTTTGAGAATCCCAAGGTCAGCCCTAGAGCACAGTGGACCTAAAGATTATATCAGAATAACCTGCTGGAAAGGGAAGCAAAAAGATCAGATGATCTTGCTCCTAGGGGTTTGGAATGAGGGTCAGTGAGACCTGGAGAGGAGTAGAAAATGGAATGGAATTTGGGCATAGAGAAGTAGCTGGAGAAGGGGTCCCCCTAAAGGAACCACAGGTAGAGGAATAAAGTCAGCAACAAAAGATCACTGATTCCCAGTGCAGTGCAGTGGGCCCTCCTGGAAGTCAGATCAATCCTCCGGACCACCCAGCAACATCCCAGGAAGCAATACCCAGTATCTGGGCTAGGAAGTCACATTAGCCCTTTTGTGTGCCTGGTGGGATCCTTTTGGTGACGGCTTCTAGCCCACCTGTCATTGGTGGGTTGTCCATCAGAAGTGTGGCTTTGCTGAGCTCCATTTGAACTGTCTTAAATGGACATTCTCCAATTGTTCAACCCTTCTGGGACACTCACAAGCTCTCTTAATCAAACAATGAAAGCCTATGATGCTGATGGACATATGGGCAGTGTGGAAGGAAACATGGGTAGGGTGGCATTTTGGAGAAATGCATTCCAGTTATGTAGGGAATGCTTCATTGTCTCAGTTGGCTTGGAACTGAAACTTATCTCTTTATATCCGGATGCTTTAGGCCCTCTTTCTGTTTTGTCTTCCTAGTTATGCTGCAGTATAGGAAACATCATTTTAATCTTTCCTGGTAGAAAAGTAGCTTTGGCCGGGCGCGGTGGCTCAAGCCTGTAATCCCAGCACTTTGGGAGGCCAAGGCGGGTGGATCACGAGGTCAGGAGATCGAGACCCTCCTGGCTAACACGGTGAAAC